>NW_004524774.1:2875920-2913327 GCF_000260255.1 Octodon degus | reverse complement strand
TTTGAACCCTTTGTATCACTGTCAAGATGTTCTGCTCCTGAATCAGCTGGGTGGGTCTTGCCTCTAGCCTCTTTGCAGGGAGTTCTGCTGAAGGGTTCCGTGCTGGGCCTGCGCTCTGGGTCTGTTCAGGATCCCGCGGCCCTCGGTCGTCTCACTCACTCGCCGTGCCTGCGCTCTGGGTCTGTTTGTTGCCATTCATTTTTATTTCTCTAGTATCTACCATAAAAGAATCAGAAACTTGTGCAATAAATGAACCTTTTAATTTCATGTGAAACCATAAGTGAAATTTGTAACATTGTTATTCTTTCATAGTAAATATTCTAAAAAAGGAAACCAGTATTTGCTATATTGGAGTCAGATGGAACCATGTTGGAGATTCCTTATGGCTATTAAATTTTCTGATGCTTTGAAAGCTGATTAAATTGTTGCCATGGAAGGGGATTTCACAATATCAAAATTAGGAAATGTACTATTCTGTGATTCCCTCCCCACCTATACCATTAAATATTTAACAGCATACCACTGATGTCACATAACATGTTATCTTGAGATCTATGGTAGTCAGATTTCAATCACTGTGACAAAATACAAATCCTGAGAAAGTCAATTTATAAAAAGGAAGGATTTTTCTTGGCTCATGGTTTCAGAGGCTTTCATCCATGGTTGCTTGGCCCTTTTTCTTTGGGTCCTACAATGAGGCAGAACATGATGGCAGGAGTATGTGGCAGAGGAGTGCTTCTCACTTAATGTTAGCCAGCAAACAGACAGAAAAGAGGTGGTGTTCACAAATCCCTCCTTGCTGGCACTGTTCCCTTCTGCTGCTTCCTGGTAGCTATGAATTGATCAGCTTTGCTCAACCACACCCTTTCAACATGATGTTTTTGACTTGGAGGCAGTTGACCATAGACTAAATACCCGGAAACTGTGAGCCAAGTAAAACCTCTTTTCATTTCAGTTGTGGGTGCAGGATGTTGTGTCTCAATGATAGGAAAACTGATTAACACAAATATTTTGCCTTTAAAAGACTCATCAGCAGATTTCTTGAGATCCATCACAAACCTAGTGAATCAGAACGTGTATTTTAAGAAAAGCCCCAAATTATTCACATGAAAATTGATATTTGAGAAGCTTTTATTCTGGATCATTTCAAGTTACAGCTTCTTTCTAGAATTCTATCTCTTCATCACTTGGGTGATACAGATAATTTGTATCATATCTTTCAAAAATTATATGTTATGATAAAGTAAATATTAAACTTTAAATAATACAAGCTCTAAACTAATCACAGTGTACACAATAATGAGCAAACATCAGTAAGATAAAGTCTAAAGTACAAATTCTGTTTAGACAAATTCCTAAAACAAGGGAATTGGCTAATCCATAAGACCAAGGCCTACAAAAAAACTCATGTGACTTCCATATAGTCAAATCATTCCTTTATCCATGTAGTCTAGATTCTTCACTCTTGTCATTGACACTAATGGGTTTATAGGGTTTATATTATATAGTGAATTTTCAGCTTTCTAACTAAACTGTTCAACAAGATCCTTTGTTAAAATAGCCTCTGCTTTTGGATTCTTTCCTCTTTGCACTGGACCAGGAATACAGTTGTGCACCAAACACAACCCTATCAAAGCTGTTAACTGGTATTGTTACTAGAATTTTAGAAAATGCCTTTGTTTTTGTCCTCTCCACTGACTACTGCATCTGCATAATACAACAAAACAAATTCATAGTGCAAATGATTTAAATTGATAGAAATTAACCATGACATGATTTTTTAAAAATAATTAACAACTTATATAAAAGAAATTAACAGGGTCTCACAATGTGTTTCATGTTGGCCTTGAACCCATCACAATCCTTCTGCCTCAGGTTTCTGAGTGATAAAATTATAGGCATGCAAAGTAAAGCTATATTAATATACTGAGCTGTAAAAGGCTTAAGTAAACAACTTCGGACAATTGCCACTTGTGCAGGTAACTCATTACTACTATGGACTATTGGGCAATATTGGCTTATTTTGCTGAATACAAGTACTTACAATATTTGAACTGGCATCAAGTATGAAAAGGCCCTTTAAAGACTTCTCCAAATAACAGTTTCTCTAACAGCAATGGAACACCAATCTCTGACAAAACAAAACAAAAAGGACATAAATAAAGGACCATTTTGTAGTATAAAAGATATATATGTATATACAAGATAGTTAGGATAGATATATAGCTACTTTCTCTTAGTTCAGTGAGAAGAGTTTTTACTAACAGTGTTCAGACAAAATATTATATCTGCATTGTCTTCTAAATAACTACTAAAAAGACAATAATATACAATGTTTTAGTTATTGTAAATGTCCTACTAACCTGTTTTTGAAACTGTTTCATTGCTATTTTATCTTTTTTTCTCATTAAAATAAATTTTAAAAAATAATTATAGGCATGCACCACAGCCTGGATTTTACTAAAATAACTTTAAATAATATCCTGCAACTATATTTTAGTTGAAACTTTACATTATAAACTATAAATATTTCCCCCAAATAACCAGTCCATTGATCAATTTTCAGAATCATTTTATCTCTTCCTGACTTCTGTTGGGTAGAATACAGCTGGCAAACTTTCTGTCAAGGGCCATGTATCCTTGTCTCACAACTACTTAGAATCAACCATGAAGTATATGGCTGTAAATCAGTTAGTAAGTGACATGGCTGTGACCCAGTAAAAGTTTATTTACTAAATAGACCACAGTTTGAGACTTTGAAATTGATGATTCTGCATCACAAGTAGCCCAGTTCTCCTCTTGTACTTATTCCATGTACCTATAGCTCAATTCACACTGATTTGCCTTCTTTCTAATGGAATAAGCTATGTTAGGCTTCTTTGCCAATGAGTGAAAGATCCAAACATGCTTATTTACACAATGTTAAAGCTAAGAGAGGAACATATGTAGAAGCTTAACTTTTATTCCCACTTTTCCTTTCCTCTTCTGTCCTTGTGTAAACGCAAGTCTTTATCTATTTAGTTACCTTTCTTGATCTGATTCTAAAGGAAAATTCACACTTTGAAAATTCTCTGTCTCTTTGCTGGGTGTGGTGGCACACACCTATAATACCAACATTCATGAGCTAAGGCAAGAGGATCATTGTGAGTTCAAGACCAGCTTGGGCTACAAAGTGAGCTTAAGGCCAGTTTAAACAGCATAGCAAGACCCTGTATAAACAAAACAAACAGAAAAACCCAGTATTTTATAAAATTAATAGGTGCTAATAAATTTTTTAAACAAAAAAGAAAAAATGTCTCTAATAATGGATTTGGGCAGGCACATGAACCAAGACTAAGTTAATTTGTACAAATAAATCTAGGTTGAGAAGTTTAGAGACATTTTGCTTTTCATCCTCTACCAGTCATGCCAAAGCAGTGGCCAGTTGGAGTCAGCACCCTGTTCACCCAGGAGAATTTAACTAATTCCCCCTAAATCTGTTTAGTTCCTTCCCTTGATACTACTTTCCACACTGACTTACTTAACCAATTTGAAGAGGATTAAGACCTCAATTGACACAGAATACAAAACATGTTCTGTGAATTTCAGCTAGCACAGTAAGTCAAATAAAGAAAATCTGGAGCTGGGAACCCATTTTGAACTCAAACTGATATCAGAAAGACCCCAATGTTTCTGTTTTAATTTGTAAATTGAAATTTACCAGAACCCAAGAAAGACACACAGTCCTCATCAGGGCAACATTTTTTTAAAAGTTTAATCCATGAATGCAGTTTATTTGACCCTGCAGTGCTCCAGATTCCTTGGTGCTCCCAGAACACTAAAGGAAAACTGATTGGTAGAGACCTACCCTGCATATGAAATGATACTGAAGGGGGAGTATGAAATAGTTTTATTTGATGACTGAGTCTATACAACATTTTTCTGATGCTTCAAATTCAGACTTTTTACTCTGCTTAAAATAATACCAGAGAAAACATTTGTATTTTAATTTGGAGAAGTTGTTACAAACACTGATTTTGCCTTTGTTCCAGATGAGATTTATTTATTTGACAAGAAAGCCAGAAAAGAGTCAGATAATTCAAACCTTATCATTTTTTTTAGATTTCAGACCTTATCATTTTGAAGGAAGCATAATCATCATTTAGGAGCATACTCACCTTCTATTGAAAGACAGTAGTAAAATCCTCAAAAGACAGACTGAATACAGTAATCTTAATGAACAGCAGCCTGAAAACCATAAAGAAAGAGCCACAAATTCTGCAATACAGAAAGTAATGGAAAAAAGAATTATAACTGGGAAATATTAATATTCAGTTTATTTTTTCCATGATATGCACCAGTATCCTCCCAGCTTCCTGCTATAAACATACAAATGAATATGATTTCTTTATTTTCGCCTATACTGAACATTGAAGAGAAGCTTCAATCTCATTGACTAATTCAGCTGTTACTTTAAATTGATTTTTTAAATATATAGGCACATAAACCAATCTTTATGCAGAGCAATTCTTTGAACAGCATGCAAACACTTTGGAAGTATATGCTAGGTATCATAAAAGTGAATTTTCACAGTAAAAATAATTCTTTATAGTGACACTTGAGAAAACACTACTAAATATTCCTCTAACTGTTGTAGTTTTCTTTGAATAATATAACACTCTCCTCAGTTTCTGTTTTCTTCCAACAAATAATAATGCCTCATCTTTACTAAAGAATAGTCTGCCCATCCTTTTATTCACTCATTCAACAAATATGTACCAATCACTTCTTATTTATCTACTAATATCTTATACAGTATGAATAGACAGATATTCTATAGGAATGAAGGGCATATTCAGAAGCTAAATATAGAATGACAAAAAAGAGAGCAAAGGAAACACACATCTCATTTGAGATTTGTATATCAATCTAACAGATATCTTTTTCGTGATTGGGTGACATATTGATCTTGTATTTTTATTTATGTATGTATATCCTTCAGAAATTGTCCCTTCAAAAGAAAGTATTACTATACTGGGGCCTACCTTTGTTTGTAGAACACTGAGTGTCAGAATGGAACAGGTAAGAGTATGGAGATGGTTTGAGAGAACTTGCTAGTAATGACACATGAGGATAGAAAAAGTTAAGCCTTGAGAATTCTATGGACATATTTACTGGTGCATAGTGAGGCTTTCAGCTTTTCATTCTCCCACAGATCAGTTGTCTAGAATTTATCTGATGAGTAGAGCCAATGAGAGGGAGAAGAGAGAGGAAAAAAGGCAATCTTTTCAAATACTGAGATATTTTATAGTCTTAGTGGTGCTGATATACAACCAGGAAGCACTACTATCTTATTGCTCAGTATTTTAGTATCACTCAGGGTTTAAGTATCAAATTTATTATGTAGTGCATAGATAATTTCAATTTTAAAACTTGGGTCACCTTTTAAATTTCATCAAGAAAGAGGTGGCTTCATAAAAATTTTACTAATACTTACAATGCACACAGTGATTTAGGCACCTTGAGCTGAAGCTTGAAGTGTTACCCAAAGGAACTCTGATGGGCCCAGATGAGAACAAATTTGGGAAGAACATAATGCAATTTTTCATCTAAGGAACTTGAGACTAAGCAGAAAGTACACAGAAAAGGAACTGTTTGTGGCAGAGCTAAAGGGCAAGAACTTCAAAGGAGCAGGGGATATTGCTACAGAATGAAGGAATCGACTCAGCATCAGAGACCAAAGGATGAAGGTGTAAGACTCTTCCCAACACATTTCTTTTAAACTGATTTACACAGCATGAAGTTGTTTGCACAACCTGAGTCACCACCAGCATTGCCAAATTTCTATTCTATTCTGTGAAGAAATTAATTTAGGAATATCTTCATATTTGAACATCTTACTTTCCAGTTTTCAAAGCTCATTCCTGCCTTTTGCATATTTTATTCACTTTTAGATGATGATAGCCTTTAAGGGGGATGAAATGAATCTTGTGAAGATGTATCTACAAACTAAAATATGAATTATTTTTCTATAAGATTCAGTAGACCACTTCACTTATTTGATCTTCATGACATTTCTGTAAAAATGTATCAGGATGGATTACAATTAGATAATACATAATAAATCACCTTTGGAAATATGGTATTCTACAGAATAAATCTACAGGGCATTTGGGCTACAGAATGTACCAAGTGATTATATCTTGCAGTATTAGTAGTAATAATAATGACAATAAAGCAACACAAATAAATGTAAATGTATCAAGGCTTGGTCATCTGCTGTATTTTATTCTCTTTTCTTGTATTTAGTACAGGGGCTACAGTGTCTCACTACATAGATCAGACTCATCAGTCTCCTAAGAGCTGGGATTACAAGTGCGTGCCACCACACCCAGTTTCAGTAGCCATCTCAGCACGTGGCACAGCACATTGGCGATCGAACCCGGCCCCTGCTCTCTGCCTAGGCAAGTGCTTTAGTCGGCTGAGCTATCTGGCTGGCCCTTTTTTCTCATTTTTGAAAAGTCGTTCATTATAAAAGTACTGTAAGCTTTAAAATATTGAATAATTCAGTTATTTAGAGGAAATATCCATATTCTCTTTACACAACACCACACCCAACTCTGCTTTCCTAGTGTATATTCTTTTGAGAACTTTTCCTATACATTTGCAATATATATTTTGAAGTATGCATTTTTCTCATTTTTCTCCTTCCTTCCTTCCTTCCTTCCTTCCTTCCTTCCTTCCTTCCTTCCTTCCTTCCTTCCTTTCTCCTTTGGTTTAAACCCAGTATATTATCACTGAAGCTACATCTCCAAACTACTGGTTTTTTTTTTTAATTTCTTTTTTTTTGGCGGAACTGAGGATTGAACTCAGGCCCTTGCGCTTGCCAGGGAAGTGCTTATTCCACTAAGCCATCTTCCCAGCCCCCTGTTTTTTATTTTATGACAGGACTTATTAAGTCACTGAATTTCTTAGTCTGGGCTCCAATTTGTGATCCTATGGCTTCAGTCTTCCATAATTCTAAGCATGTACCACCATGTATTAATTTCTTATGCACTTTTCCATAGCTTCTCTCTCTTTTAGCAATAATTGCAACACAAGCATCTTTCCATGCCAAAATATATAGATCAACCTTGCTCTTTTCAGTATCTGAATAGTATTTCAGAGTACAGAGGTAGAGTATTTTGAAACATATGTTCCCTTTTTGGGATTTTTTTTCAAGTTTCTTCCTATCAAAACAATACTGCATGTATTTCCTGGTATACATTTTTGTTAAGTGTCAGTATATTTGGAACATGTATTCCTAAAAGAAGAATTGTTGGATCAAAATATATTCATATTCATAAAGTTGAAAGATTGCAGTCCAAGCACTCTACCAAATAAAATTAATGTTTGCACAAATGTGGTGAGTGCCATTTCCTTTACCTTCTTGCTGTTTGGGCATATTTTCAGTCTTTTTCATTTTATAAATTAGTATATTCCTTATGTTTGCATTTCTTGAATTATAAGTTTTCTTTAATTTCAAGTAAGGTTTGTTACATTTCTAGTAAGCCTGAGAGCATCTTTTCTTATTTTATTGGCCAGATCTTTTTCTTGAATTCCTTGTTAATATATATTAGTCTTTTAGGAGGATGCTTTTTATTTAATGTTTTGTAGGTATTCTAAAGCAATTATTTATATGGACTCTCTATCTACTATGTTTTAAACATACTTTCTCCTATAAAAGTTACGTTTCTTGTTGTATAGGTCTTGCTTTATCTTGGTCTTAACCATGCAGCAAAAAAGTACAAAAACGACGTAGAAAAAGTAAAGCCATGTTAATATGCTGAGGCATAAAAAGCTCAAGTCAAAAACTTCTGACATTGCCAGTCTTAGGGAAAACCCACTACTATTATGGCCTACTGAACTATATTGGAATATTTTGCTGAATTCACGCACCTACAATATTTAGATGACAATGGAATACCCATCTCTGACAAAACTAAACAAAAAAGGGGGATACAAATGATGGATCATTTTGTATCTGTATATACAAAATAGTTAGGATAGATATACAACTGCTTTCACTTAATTCAATGAGAAGAAAGATTTGTTCTAATAGTGTTTGTGGACAGGATATCATGTCTGCATCTTGTACTATGAATAACCACTAACACAACAACATGCAATGTATTAATTATTGAAAATGTGCTAGTAATCAGTTTTGAAACTGTCTAAAAATGCTTTCTCCAAAATGTATGTCATTATCTAAGATTTATTTTGATTGATACTTAATAATTATACACATTAGCAGGGTACACATGTTGCTTCAGTATATGTATATATTGTGTAATGATCAAGTCAATAGCACATCCATCACCTTAAATATTTATCATTTCTTTGCTATGAAATCATTCCACATGTTAGGGTTTTGAAATATACAATACATGATATATATATATATATATATATATATATATTCATTTTACTGTACAATAGCACAACAGAACTTCTTTGTGCTGTCTTATATTAATTTAGTACACATTGATCAAACATCCCTTCTTCTGCTTCTCTTTCCCAGCTCTGGTAAACATCATTCTTCCGAAATTCTAAGACATTAATACTTTTGTATTCCACATATAAGTATGACCACTCCATACTTTTCTTTCTATGCCTGGTTTGTCTTATTTAACATAATTATTTCGAGTTTTATCCCTAAGGTCACAAACGGCAGGATGTTGCTGCATAGTTACGTAATATATCTGCCTTTTAATTTTCATTAAGATGTCATTTGTAATATTAAAGGAAGTTTTAAATTTTAATTTAGTCAGTTTTTTTCATTTCTTACTTTATGGCTTCTGACTTTTCTATTCTAAGAACAAATTTCTAATTTTATTCTAATACATTGTAACAGGGTATAGTGCCCAATATACAGAACCTGTAAAGGAGGCTAGCCTTCTAGATATTTATGACCATGTGCTTTTAATTTTTTCCTTCTGGTATTGGTGATTGAACCCAGGGGTACTCTCTCACTAAGCTACTTGTACAACTTCAGATTTTTAAATTTTTTTTTAAGATATAGTATTATGAAGGTACCAGGCTGGCCTGAAACCTGACCCTTCTGCCCTGGCATTCTGCATACCTGAGGTTACAGGCACATGCCCCCATGCCCAGCTTGACTATGTGTTCATATCATTATCATCTATAAAATGAAAGCAAGAAAAGTAGTGGTCAGAGTAAGCAGTTGAGCTGCTGCGATGGACTCATAACCTTAGCTGCCTTTACTGGCTGCTTTGAGGACAGAAGGCCCTTTCAATTTTTTTCTTGATTTGAAATGAGATAGGGATGCCTGTGTGTTCCTATATGTGATCAGTCTTGTACACAGTCTGTTCTGGGAAGTTTGTGGCTTGAAGGAGGCAAATCTTTCCAGCAGAGTCAATCAGTGAAGGAGCCAGCACCTGAAGACTGTCTATGAACAATACTCTAGGTTGCTGGAGCAATACTTGAAGGATTCTCACACTTATGTGATGGGGATTTGCCCTATGTAAAATATGTCACCCATTTGGAATTTATTTTTGTGTATGATAGAAGTACATAGAGCTTCTGATTTTTCCCTTCAAATAACCTATTCTTCAAATATATAACCTGATATTTCATTGGTTTCTCATTTCTCTTCTTACAAATTAAGAGGAAAACAAAGTATTTATTAATTTGAATGTTACTCACTTGGTATTGGTGATATTGCAGATATAACTCAGTTATTTCTCATTAAGTGGAAAAGGAGAAAAAAACAGAAGAATTTATCAGATCAAGGATTAAAGAAAAGATTTATCAGTTATCTGTCATTGAAAGTTTTTATTATTAGTCATAAATCATGAAAACTGGAAGGAAATATAGTACATATTTTACCATCTATTCATTTCCCAGATGAGAAAACTAAGGCCTGAAGGCAGGAAGGATAGATTAAGAACCAGAGCTTAAGGCTCTTAATTTCCAGACCGTTCTTATTACATCAATCGTAAGTTGTTTGCTTCTAATATATCATTTTATATCATTAAATATTTATGTAAAATAAAAGTCACTTAAAATGCTACTTGATTATATCACTTGTACTTTCTTATATGTCCTCCAGTTGAAAATTCAACAACTGCATTTCTTTCGATAATAGTCTCAAATATACACTATCTACAGAGTTCAACTGGCCTCTCCTCTAATTTTCCAATTATCTGGAATGTGTAAAAACATTTCTGTACTCACCCTTCTCTGATGGAAACCACAAAGGAATTAATAGAAGGCACACCAAAGCCATAAGATGCTATATTGGCTTGTAAGGATAATTGCAAGTTTACTGATAAAAATCAATTTTTATTGGCTCACTTACACTCTGTAATTAGGCCACTGTGGCACTTCCTGCTCAAGGTACATAAGTGAGAGCTAGTGCATATTTGATTTAATAAATACTGTTTGTGGGAAGCCTGGACAGAAAAGAACAGATGTTGAAACCATGTGATAATAGTGTGGCAGGGTAAAAAATCTGTGCATTTATATGGCACACCTGGTGTTTATGATACCTTTGGAACTTTAATAACTACAGCATCTGGCTTTTTGCAGCTGTTCTTTAATTTTCATATACCCAGGTTTTTAGGTTTCTTACAGTGTAGACATGTCTATGAGAAAAAAACAAAGAAACAAACAAAGCAATAAACATGTCATATGTCTTGCAGTGAAAGACCATTGCCTCTCTGCAAGGAACTTATGCTAAAATCATTAGTGAAAATTAAAAATATGAGAAAATATTCAGCTTAGCCCCTCTCAGCTCTTCTTACAGGGCTGTGTGGTTTGTGTCTAGATGTTCCTTCAAAGCCTCATGCAATCTTAGAGGATGGGCTTTTCTGAGGCAGCTGAATCTAGAGTTTGAGATTGATTTCTTCAAATGCTGGGATTAAGACTGTGAGTGCTACACTCACCCTTGGGTGACAGTCTGCATGCAATATAAGATTCAGAAAGAGTCCTATCCTTTCTCACTTTCCCTTGTTGCTTTTGCTATCTTCCTCTGCTATGAACAGTTACCCCTCTGCCATGTGCCATCCTGCCTTGGAACTTGAAGATTACAGACCAAAACCTCTAGAAAGTGCGAGATAATTGAACCATTTCTTCCTTAACTTGTATGTTGGGTATTTTGTCTCAGCAAGGGGAAAAGTAACAAAGTCTAGGGTAAAATATATTCACTCAAAGATTACTAGATCATTCAACTTCCTTGCCAAACTTTTCCAATATTTTAAATTTAAAATGAAGATAATTTGTGAACAAGGTCTAAAATAAGCATATTGTATGTTCTAGATTAAGGAACATTTTGCTATACTGGAGATTAAACCCAGAGCTCTTCACACTGAGCTATATCCCAAACACTTTTTTAAGAAAACTTTGTATCTGTTTGGAGAAAACATCTCATGAAAGTCACTAAAATTCCAAAACTGGGTTTTAATTTATGATCCTCCTACCTCATCCTCCCAGAGTACTGGGCCCACAAGCATGTGCCACCATGACTTGTTTATTATGGAAATTTTATTGTATTTAATCCAAGATAAGTAGGTTGAGGTAAATAGAGACAATAATTTGGTATCATTAAAGTTTGACTGAATGTTGTGATTTCATCTGAGGTTTAGGGCTTTTGTTATGGGCTACTAAATGTAGTTTAGTTTGTCTAATTTCTCAATTGTTCTAATGAATAAATAAGACTAATGACATAATCCACCCAAAAGTTGCTAAAAATCATTACACACTCACCTACACACATTCATATAGGTGTGTACACATGCAACTTTACACCAATATTCATTTGGTAATGCTGTAACACTTCTGTGTTCTCTAGGAAACAAAGGCTTACAAGAAACTGCATAGTAGAGAGTAAGATTAGAAGTTGTGCTCCATGATGACTTCAACTTGGCAAATCATCTTCTTTTTTCAGAAAACACATCATACTTGGATTTTTGGGATGCTCAACCTGCCAAGGTTTGTAAGATATAAAATTTATGTTAAAGTTACCATGGATTGACCAGTTTTCAATAAGGGTAATATCCCTCAGACGGCAATCTGAAAAATCCTACATGAGTGATAGAAAACACTCAGTGCATTAATTGATTTTGTATTCTCATTGAGCACCAGAAACTTTCAACTAAAGGCCCCAGGAGTCTGCTTCCAAATATTCAGAGTTGGTTCATAAGCTAAAATTCACTTTTCAATAGTATTCTAAAGACATCACAATCATAATTTAAATCAGTGCCTCTACAATATTTGAAATAAAATTTTGCTGCAGTTGGATAAAGTTTATTGTTATTCCAGAGCCACGCATATCTCATAAGACAGATAACTTGGGTGATTAGAAGCGGGTCCAAAGACAGCTTCCCTGCCAAGCACGTTTGTGCCCTCAATTTGAACTGAATCTTTCCTAAACTGTCACCTTTCTAGCTTCTCACAGATTTTGCTTTGTATCAAATTTTCCCACACTTGTAAGAATCACATGGTAGAAAAATACCACCAAAACTTGGCCACCAACTCTTTTTTTCTTTGAGGGACATACCAGGGATTGAACTCAAGACCTTACACTTTCCAGGCAAGCACTTAAGCCTCTGAGCTATATCTCCAGCCCAATAAATTTTTTTGTACTGGGGATCAAACTGAGGACTTAGAGCTCATCAGGTAGGCACTTATGGCACTTAGCTATCTCCCCAGGTTGGCAACCAACTTATATATGGTTACATCAGTGTTAGAAGACAAACATTGCCTGGAATCTGATTTAACTACTTTAGAACAAAGGAAAATTGCCATTGGAGATGAGCAAGGTCACTAAAAAACTAAGCTTTTCCACAAGCTTATTAGTGCCTTGCATTTGATCTCTATTCTATATTCTTGCACAATAAAGAAAAAATTCAATTGTTAAGCAGGGATAAATAAATAAATAAATAAATAAATAAATGGATTTTTTGATATAGGATCTTACTACAGAGTTCAAGCTGGCTTTGAACTCACTATGTAGCCCAGCCTGGCCTCAAACTCATAGCAATCCTCTTACTTCATCCTCTCTAGTGCTGGGATTCAGGTATGCACCACCATGCCTGGGTGCTTTATTTTTAAATAATTCAAAATACAGAGAAAAACCTGGGATGTATTTTGGTCACACATTTATTGACATTGCGCTGCTTTTAGAAAACTAAAGATAGTTTTTTGCGGTAGGAGGCTGGCTCAGCCCACCCTGAGGGCAGGGCTGGTGTGGCATGTGGTGCTAGCAATCGAATCCCGGTCCCCTCCCTGTGCCTGCCTAAGCTTGTCTAAGGAGGAACTTTAGAATGCTGAGCAATCTTGCCAGCCTGCAAGATTTTTTTCATATGAAAATACTTAGTCTTATTTTGCTCTGAAACATAAACAAAACTGTAAATATGAGTAATTATGTAGGAATGTGATGGGTGAAGAAGAAATAAAGAGTAGAGGGTATGGAACAAGGAGAGATAACCAGTGCAAATCTATGTAATCAAGTGTGCCAATTATGCAGGTGCTCAATCATGTGAGCCCATCTAATTTACTACACGAAACACATCCCAAGACCATCTTCTTAGAAGGAAGAAAGAGGCTTTAACTCTGTCTCCTCTGTCCCTCATTAATAAATATTGCACCAAAGAATATTATCTTTCTCTATACTATGCTCTTGCTTGAATGGCAAATGCATACTGGAACAGACTTCTCCAATCAGAGAGTCTCCTGGCCAATAATAAGATATATTTTTAGTTTTAAAGCTGGCCAAAGACAAGACACTGTGAGGTAGCCATAGCTTTAAAGCTAGTCAAAGGCTGATGAGCTATCAAGGTTTGCTGGGAGGGAGACATGACCAGATTTGATGTGGAGCAAAAGAAATTTCCAATATACCTTATATACCCAGAAGCTGCCAATGAAAATCTATTAAGCTATTTCATAAAATAGTGACGAAGAGAAGAGTTTGTGTTTTTACAGCTTTTATTTTTAAACTTTCACATAATTTAAACCTAAATTGTTAAAGTTTGTTCTCCTTGGGGTCACAGAGATAGCTCAGTGGAATAAGTGCTTGCCTGACAAGCACAAGGTCCTGAATTTGATTCCTGGTACCACAAAAAAAAATGTTTGTTCTCCTTCCAAATGGTATTAATGAAATAATACCACTAGGATTGGTTGCATATTAAATATCATGGACCATTGAAAAATGGAATTTTATTTGTATTAGTTTTATTAGCCTTATTAGCAAGGAAATTATACAATCATGCCTTGTCCCAGTTACTCTTCTCATATTGCTGTGACAAATACCCTACACTCAAAATAAAGGTACGATAGCTTTATTTAGCTCGCAGTTACTGGAGGATTCAGTCCACCCTTGGCTGGCTCCAAGGCAGAGCAGCACATGGCAGAGAGCAACCTTTCATAGCAGTAGCAAAGAGCAAGAGAGCAAACACAAAAGGGTAGAGTAACAGCAACAATGGCAATAGAAAGCAAGTGTATCTCCCTTATGTTACATTCAGGCTATCCTCTCCAGCCTGGGTCCAGTACTTATAATCCCAGCAGCACTCATAACCATAATCCCAGTGGATCATGAGTTAATCATGAACTCTAGAAGTCCACCCCATGACTGCATGAGGGTTGGCAGGGACAACTGGACACAAACTGTAACAACTTCATACACAATTTTGAATAAGTAGATTTTTATAGTTATAAAATATAGATACGCAACTGAACTTAAATAATCCAACTTATTCTCTGAGATTTTTAATCACATCTGTGATTTTGTTCAAGGCCAAAAATAACAATTTTACCTTTTGTGGAACAAAACAACCCACTTACCAATATAATCGTACTGCATCATAATTATTGACACATTTGTTTCCTTTTCTGACATTGATTTGAACTATTTTACCATAATGATATTGCAATACCGCAATTTTTTAAGTGTTGTAGTCATGGAGTATAAGGGAATAAATTTAATATAAGACATAAAATTTATAAGATTATTTCATAACATTCACTGAAAAATTCACATTAAGAAAAGCATAAGAGATCTGTCCACATGCTAGAGACCCAAAGAATCTAGTTGAGGACTTGGATCCCATGCCAATGCACTGGACATGTCCAGCTGAAGACCTAGAGCCCATGGCAATGCCCTCCATGAGTCCAGCTAGAACCCACAACAATGTCTCATGTGAGTCTGTATCTAGGATCTGCACTGGGAAGACCCAAAGGTCATTAGAAGCTAGAGAGTCTGCACCAGCAGAATGAAGGATCTATGCCAGGCTGAGGCATCTGCACTAGAGCCAAAAAGTAATACTCAAGGTAAGGACTAGAGCAACCCAGAAGAGAACCACAGCCATCATCAGAGACAGTGAAGACCCAAGCTCCTCCAATGATGAGAATAGTTGAGTTCATATGAGGAAAATCAGCATGACAAGCTTCTCCAGGAGAATCAACAACACACCTTCTTCCCTTCCACTTCTCCTTTAATACTATGGACAATCGTCAGGTGGGCCTTCCACACCCAGAATCACACTGATTCAGTTCAGCTGCTGTTACAAGTTGACCATTAGTTAATCTACCACAGTGGGCATGCTTCATAATTGTCTTGCTAGTCCTTTTCCTAAAAGTATGCAAGCACAAGTCCATAAAGACCAATAATAGGGTTGGAAGAGTAGTCCAGTTTTCAAGGATATATTATGAATAACCTCTATTTATTGAACTCTCAAAATGTTCCAGTGATTGTATAGATAAATGCTCTGCATATGTAATTTAATACTCACTAAATAGGCATTTGTACACCAATTTCAAGATAAGAAAACTAAAGCTCAGAGATGTTGATTAATATACTCATGATCACATAGTGTAGTGAATAACTAGAATTGAGGGACGGCCAGACAGCTCAATGGATTAAAGCACCTGCTTAGGCAGGCTCTAGGACAAGGGTTCCATCCCCTGGCATTCCCTGCCAGCCCTGCCTCAAGGGGTGTGCTGAGATGACAATTGAGACCGGGCATTGTGGCCTGTACCTATAATTCCAGTGCTTGGGAGGATGGAAACAGGAGGATCACTATGGGTCCCATCTACATAGTGAGACACTGTAGTCACTGTAGACCCTGTACTAAATACAAAAGAATAGCAAGTTACTTTCTCGAAAGACTAAAATCAAAAATAGTACATTTTGATTCAATATTTAGGCTTGTCACTCAGAGGTTTGATGCCTTTGTCTTACAAGACAAAAATGACCAGACTAGGACCTATGAATCTGTGTACATTGAGTCTAATAGAAGTTTGGTCTTTTGCTAAATATCTACAGCTAAATATCTGGAAGAATTGTCACTGCTCCATCCTGGAAACTTATAGGCACACATTTCCTGTCACGTTTGGCTACCAGTTATTGTACTTTTCCCTTTGGCTGCCATCAGAACACATTACTTGGTTTTGTTTTGAAATACTCTTACAGCAGTCTAAGCAGTACATTATTTGCAAATAAAAAGTTATGCAGAAAAATTCTATCACATCTCTGTTCTTTGTCCTTATGAATGTTCATTTTCCCAATGTTTAATGAAATGTCTAAGCATTGTATTTTAGTTCTACTAACAATTTGAAAACCTTGACATTGTTTAGAACTCTTTCACAGGAATGGTCTGCATAGTTTCCCTATCTACTTTAAGTCTACATCATCCTTATCCACATTATCAAATATCAAATGGAACAATACTCATTAAATTTATTAAACTCATTAAATTTTAACTTGTCCTAGTAAGTACATGGGTATATGATAAAATTATTATCTTGAAATTTTCATCCCAGAAAAATTACCCAGTCTCGTTAAAGTGGGTCAGAGGCAATATTCTGGATTCAAGAGCATGTGTGACTCAACTAAGAAGCGGCCACATTATCCCTGCCCCAGTCTAAGCAAATGTTCCTCCGTAATTGGTAATGCTTGACCAAATTAGCCTGCATGTCATGAACCAAGACTTCTGAAAAAGCATGAGCTTAATTAAATGACAGATAGAATATATCTTTCTACACATCCTGGTTCCTGTTGGAGCAGTGTGTGTTCAAATGGGTCATCTCACCAAGACAGAGGTCAAGTCTTTCATCTTGATTTGCTTCAAGTTTCCAATTGACATATGGTACCATTTAATGGATATAAAAAGATTAAACACTACAAAAAGTTCTCTAGCAATAATTAGTTAAGTATACATTAGAAGAATACATACAGTTAGAAAATGTGTTTGTCTAACTATGCATCTTTTCTGTGGAACAGATGAGAGTTCTTTTGCCATGGCAGGATATATGATTTCCATAATTGAACAATGAGCATGTGATTAGGATAGCTGAATAACCTACATGTTGAAGGAGGGGGACTAAAATTCTTTTAGGGGATTAAAACAGCTTCTAAGAGGGAAAACTGCTTTCTGGACATACCCATGAACCTGTCTCTCATTCTTATGTTAATCCTGGTCGTGGAAGGCTGTGATCACTGTATGCCAATGCAGTCTAACTATTGTAGCAAAGAACTCCTATATATCAACCTAAACAGAAAAAAGATTTATCTTTTACCACGTAGCCCAGTTAGGTGATAAGGGGGAAGCCTCTTCAAAGCCATGAAGAAATCTGGCTTCTCTGGTGATATGATCTGGTGTTCTTTAGTTCATCAAAGACCTTTATTGGGTCCTCTGCCACCAGCTGAGTGACAGAGGAAGACTGAGAATAATGTGCAATTCACATGTTCTTATCTGCCCCAGTGAAGCTATGATACTCTTACTTTCCTTTCACATTCCATTGGGGAGAGCTAGTTTCACATCCTCACTAGATCTAGGTAGGCCAGGAAATGCAATTTAATGGTATGCTCAAGAAGTGAAAGAAAGTGGGTTTGTGTCTGACACAATTACAACAAAATCATATTTCAAAACAAGATACATTACTGTAGCACCTCCTTTATTGCTCTATAGATACTTGTCATAAAATGTGATTATTTTATTTGCTAGTAACACATGGCTTTTTAGGATTTGGTTTATTTTGTCCTATTGGTTTTATTTTTGGTATCCCCAGCATAATGTGATGAGGGAAATTACCATATGTGATTTTTTATTGTAGCATTCCCAGTACCTGGAATGATATAAAGTATTTTATAGGCACTTAATTAAAACTTTGTTCAAAGAATGAAGGCCAACGAAGATGAGGGAACAATTCTATTAGTCTCTTAATTTTAAAATGTATTATCTAATGAAAAGCAGATTTTCAGTGGAGTGGGGCATATATATGACACATGTAGATTTAAGAATTACTACTCTGAAAAATGTACAGTTCATGATGATTGTCTTAACGGAATCTGGAATGTTTTACTGAGTCTGTAAAATTCGAGGAAATGGAAAGATGGCATCATCATGTTTAAAAAAGCAGGAAAAGACATCTTGGATATGGAGGATAATGCACAAATGCAGCGCAGCTTCCTTCCTTTGGAAGCAATGAACAATGTGGTATAGTTAAAGTGAGGAGTGCTTGAGGGAACAATGAGAGATGAGTCTGGAAAGTCAGGCTCCAGCAGAGGGGTGTCATTAACAAGTTCTAAGCAAAGAAATGAAATTGTCAGAATTGCATTTTACACCATTTATTCTGGCAGCAGTAGAAGGGTGTAACTAAAACGGTCTGGACTAGAGTCAGGGAGACCAGTTGGGATATTACTGGAAATGGGAGAGGTAAATGGAAGAGTAAGTTTTTGTTCTATATGGCAGCATAATAAAGTGTGACCAAGCTATCATTTCTACTTTACAAAGGATAATTTTAAAAAATGTAACAGGGAAATTGTATGAAATGATTTCTTGTAAACTATTTGTCACAATACCAAATTATTGTCAAATTTTCTATGAAAAATAAGAATCACATTGTCATACAGGCCAATTCTCTACAAAGACTTTCTTTTTAATGTTGTGTATTGAGATCCAGTTTTTCCATCTCTTTTAGATATTAGGAACACTCATCTCCATCACGGGGTAAACAGCAGTGGGCATGGAGATGGAGTATTTTGCTCTCTTGAGCCCATCCCCAGATCTGTCCTTTCTTCTGTGTAAGTAGGAATTTGCTAATTACTTTTCAATGTTTTATGAACTTATTTGAAGTACTCCTAACCCTCACTTTGTTCTTAATGACACTGAGATTTTGGAATTAAAAAATGAAAACCTTCTGATAATTTTGCTCCTGTGAATATATCTGAAGGATGATCTTATGCTTTTTAGATAATCAGCACTGGATAAACAGAACAGATGCTTTAACAGTCAGATATGGGCTCATCTTTAAATCTTCCACTGAGTACCAATGTGAATATGGGCAGTTGCTTTAATCACCACCTCAATGAGGAGTGTCAAAAGTCAAATAAGCCACTGTACTGGAAGGACCTGGGCCATTGGGACATTTAGGATTCAGCTAGTGCTTTTGACCACAACAAATCCCTAGCCAGTCATCCAAATCCTCAATGCCTTCTGCTAGCCCATATTTACCCTTTCTCTTTTCTATCAGCACTATATTTTGGCATGTATTCAAGCAATGGCCAAGTGATTTTTGCTTTTTTCTATGTGCTTGTAGAATATATTTTTTACAAACCATTCTTTCATGCTGTTTTGGTCATATTGTTAGCTCCCTTAAATAGCACAGCAGGTATTTACATCTGTTTCTCCCAGTCAGAGCTTCTAGTATTTTCTCTCACAAGAATTTGTTAAAGTTTGTCATTTTGTGGACAGTAAGATTAGTTATGAAAGGTAACTCTATTGCAATCCCTTTTCAGCAATTGGCTTTACCATACACTTTGCTCTCTGCTTCTCCCAATTAAGTAGTCCTTCCATGACATGGCCACAAGATTCCCTTTGTTGTGAAGATTTTTCTTTGTTTTCTAAAAACCTGAAATTCTGGTTTTCTTATCCCAAAAACATTTTCAGTGAAATCTTGATTTTCAAGGGTTTCTAACACAGGGAAATCTACTTTATTTTCCTTTGTATTGGATACTAATACTTTGAATTCAATCTTCTGTCCTTGGGGCCTGGGGGATGGCTCAGTAGAATAAGTGCACTCCTGGCAAGCACAAGGGCCTGAGTTCTATCCCTGGTTCTGAAAAAAAAAATCTTCTGGCCCTGAATTTTTATGGAGGATTCATTATCTTAAAGTCTTTCTTCCACTCACAAACATCAAAGCTATTCTTGGCCTATAGTCATTCCATTTATGGTCTAGCTTGTTAATCTTTAGTACACAAAAAGCACCATAGCTTATTCTTTCTACTTAAGTACCTTGGATAAATGAATTGGCTTGTTTTTAAAAGAATGGCTTGCTGTTCTTCTAATTTTTATGTTGTAGTAGAGGTAGGGAAATTTTGAAAGTACTTGTTTACTTTAAGATACTCCTATTTTCTTTCTTTACACAGTGAACAAGGATCACCATTCTGTCATTTCTCCTCTATACCTTCAAAGCAATTTAAAAGATCAGTCAGACTTGAAATGCCTTGCAAAATTGAGATTGTCTCAGTAATTCAAAACATCCATGTTCTTTACTTCCAGAGTTGCTAGGAGTGTTACCAATATTCCCTGTGCTTCCATTCTTCAGAAAAAGAGTACCTTCCAAAATCACTGAATTATACCCAGAGAATACAACACAATAGAAAACAGGAATCAGTGTTACATCAACATCTCTGGGATATAGTCATAATCACATCTATGACTTTAACATTTTCAGTTGTTCCAAGCAAATGGAATAAATGCATTCATATAATGCTCATACTCTGAGCTCATGAGTTGTTTTTGTTTAAACCCTAGAGCAACAACAGAGATAAAATGTCAGGCACCAATTCAACTGGATTTAGTAGATATTTATTGAGTATCTTTTATGTGCTTCAAACTAGATACATAGATACCATGGAATTTCTACACTACCTTAACAGCTGTAGGTTTTTTTAGCTGAGGAAACTGAAGTCTATATATCCTCCTGTCTTCTTCACCAGTATTAAGGATGCATGGACTTCAGTTTCCTCAGCTAAAATACCTAGAGCTGTTGGAAAGTTTGAAACTTTCAACTGCTTATTAAAAGTCAGTGTGAACCTTGTCTATATCTTTTGTTTCAACAAAAATGAGCTCACTCTTGCTTCTCTTCCTCATGTGCCTATTTTTTCTTTCACCATGAGACCCTCATGAGAAGCTTAGCAAATGCTGACATTGTTCTCTTGGGCCTGCAGAAACATGTACAAAAAGAAACATTTTTCTTTATAAATTATTCAGTATTAGGTATTTTTAAACCTACGTCTGTATTTCTTCATACTCCATCACCCACCACCCACAATGACCCATAGATATACAGAGCCATGGTGACTGGCTTTTTACTGAAATACAAAATGTGCATGAGCTTTTGGTCTGCAATGGGGTGAGGGAAGAAAAAAATTCTGCTTTGGAAAGAGAAAAATAGAAGAACTTGAGTGGCAGACCTACAGGGATGAATTGAGCTTTGTTTACAGTAGGTCTTATGGACTGGTTTTAATATACTTACATAGAGAAGGGCTTAGAAGCAGAAGCCAAAAACAAAACATAGTCCTGATATCCAGAGACAACAACCTTGACATGAACACTGATCTCATCATTATGGTTTATAAAGGCAATAAGGTCTTTACAGGACATTGTAAGAGGAGTGGCTCTAGACAAGTGAGAGTAGGAGAGAAAGAATACAGCAGGCACCACCCATGAGAGTAGCATATAGGCTGATTTGTAGACTCACGAGAAGTATGTCTGTGAGAACTCTCAGAAATAAAAGGAGAACACTTGTAGGTTGTGAGGCTGAAGCTTTGGCTCTACACAGTTGGAAGTTACCAAGTCAATGAACAATTGGGTTACAGTTGGTAATGCTTTTCCTTATACTAGCATACAAACACAAGACATAACGAGCTATTACTCAACACTGTGATACTAGACCTCAGAGAGAATTTAGGCTTCTAAGTAAGCCCGCCTTCAGAAATGGAAAATTTAGTATTAACTCACCAGCCAATTCTTATAGGACTACGTCACTCTCATCCACTCATATGATCGCATATATATTCTTATATTATTGAAAAACACATTCCAAGGGCCGCCCTGATAGCTCCGTGGATTAAAGTGCCTGCTTAGGCAGACTCAGGCACCAGGAGTTCAATCCCTGGGCTGCTGTGCTGGTCCCACCCCTGGAAAGCACTGAGCAGGCGACTGAGACTGAACATGGTGGCACATGCCTGTAATCCTAGCACTTAGGAGGCTGAAAAATAAGAGAATCATTAGGAGTCCAATCTATGTAGTGAGATCATGTAGACTCTGTAGACCCTGTGCTAAATGCCAAAGAAAAAAAATTGGTTCCAAAGACGTCATTTTGTGCACCTCTTATAGTCCTAACTCCTACCCCATGCAACACAAAATGCACTTGCTTGGTTTCTATTACAAAGTTAGACCTTCTTTTTATGGTCTCATATTGCCTGAGAGAAAAAAGATCCTTTATCCTACAATTTCTCTGTTTTCAGTTTTCTTTAAAGCATCCTTTTCTAAAAAAGACAATACACAATGGTAAGAGAAAAAAACATTAGAAATGATGCAAAATTTCACTAAACAAAGTAACAGGAATTCCACAATGGCTGTTGTGTTACATATATTATCTTTAAATTAGTTATTTACCCTACCGATATAAAAATGAAAAATTGAGAAAAAAAAGAAAGAGAAAAGATTTAATCATTCGCTACTTGTTTCAATAGACCAGCAGATTCTCAGACCAAAAAGCTACAACTCTTGTTGCATAGGTCTTGCTTTACCTTGGTCTTAACCATCCAGTAGAAAAGTATGAAGTCGAAATACAAGAAATAAAGCCATACTGTTAAGTTGAGCTGTGGGGGGACTCAGGTTAATAATTTCTGACATTGCCAGTTAAACAGAAGACCCAATGCTATTATGGGCTACTGGACTCTTTTAGAATATTTTGCTGAGTTTACACACCTATAATATTCAATAACGGCACTTAGAAAAAATGGGGTATACCGATGAATGTCCATTTTGTATCTGTGTATTCAAAGAGGTTGGGATAGATATATAGTTGCATTCTCTTAATGAATAGAATGATTTGTTCTAATGGTGTTTGTAAATAGGATCACAAGTCCGCATCTTGTACAGCAATTAACCACTAAGAAGAATATATGCAGTGTATTATTTGTTGAAACTGTACTTCCAATTTGATTTGAAACTGTCTCATTGCTGTTTATCAAAAAAACTTTGAAAAAAAATAGACCAGCAGAAATCAGAAGTACAATTATTCAAGTTAATTTCAACAATTACTACTTTCTTTTATTTTTTTTAATATCTTTCCATTTTCTTTTTATATTCTATCCACCACCTTGCTGGAAAGTACCTAGTAAACAAATTCTTCTAGGGAACAAAACAAGAGTTTAATACCCCAGGGTATATATATTTTAATAAAGAGAAATCAACAATAATAATTAATTTTCCTGTCAGGACTTCATATTTTAGCAAAGTCTTGAAAAGTTGATATACTACTGACTCCTTTATCTATAGTTTTACACTCTGTAGTTCAGGGATTTAAAGATAAATAATGAAAAATTCTAGAAAGAAAATGTTGGTTTCAAATTCTGCATTATTTTGAGTAGCATGATGAAATCTCATCATCCCTCACAAGGAATGAATTATTTCTTTGACTAGTGACTCCACTACCTGCCCATTGATTACTTAGAAGCCAATTCCCTTATCAGATGTACTGTCATGCTATTGTGTTTAACTAAACTTCATGTGGTTTGCTGATACTTTGTTAAAAATGCCTGCCCTACTCATATTGCTTAGCTGTATTATCTCAAGTCACTACAGCATTACAAAAAGGTTTAGGTACAGAACAATAGGATATTTTTAGAGACAGATGTAGTATTCACATAACTTTTATTTTAATATACGGCTATATTCTATTTTATAATAGTTACTATTTTTAATCTCTTACTGAACCTAACTAATAAATTAAACATTGTCATAGATATACATGTATAGGAAAAAACATAGTATATAGAGGTTAGTAAATTTAGTCTCGGTCATCTACTGGGGATCTTGCAGTGTATGCCCCAAGGATAAGCAGAAACTACTAGATAAAAGCAAGGGACTTGGTTCAAATCTTATCATTTAGAAATTAGATATTTTAAAATTGAGGAGGCTTTTTCATATTGTTAAATGAACACATCCCACTCTCATTATGTATCTTATTTTTTATTTCATTTCCTTACACATCTCTGTCATTTGTTTTTTTAGGAAGAGATGTACTTTTAAATGGTCACAATAAAATCTGCATTATTTTGTTCCAAGTTGCTTCCTAGACAAAGGGAATAAAAGTATATTTTATGTACCAGTGCCTTTTCCTTCACTATAACAAAATACATGACATGTGTGGTAGCACGCCACTAGTAAAAGTAAGTACATAATGCAGCAAAGTTTTTAAAACATAATCAGGAAATAAAAGAGACCAAAGAAGGAGTCTGAGGATTGATCCCAAAATCCCTTTCAAGGGCATGTTTCCAATAATCTAGAATTTTATTAGGGCACATCTCTTTAATTTTACTCCTCCTGATGGTATAACACTGGAGACTAAGCCCCTAGCACATGAATCTTTGGAAGATATTCAAGATCCAAATTGTATATCATGTAAGATTAGAGGAAATTAATTTTCTTCCTGGCTAGGGAATGACTTTCCTTGTTACCTTCATGTAATCATTAATTTATAACTTCTGTAGCTATGTATTCTAGGGTTCTTTTCTCTGAAGAGTTTGATATGACTTTATTGATCTAATTTTTGAAACCATGATGAAAAGTCTCTTGGTAATTAGCAAAAATGAGTTTTCATATGGTTTTGAAATAACAACAAAATTGCTGTGGAAGGGTCATATAAAGAAAAGGATTGTTTTAAATCTAGTTAGCAATAATGAGGACAGGACCTTAGTGGATAAGCCTAAATTATGTTGTTTTGTTCTTCAGAAAGAGTGAGGTTAATACTGATCCACAGGAATTGTACATTAGTAAATAGAAGTAGGTTAAGGTAATTAATCCTATGTCTTGCAACTCCAACATTTTTTCCCATAAGAGAAATTACCAGGGTCCATGGCAACTAACAACAAGGTATAGTGATAAAGTGGTTGAGTTTTCTCTGATCTGGGACCTGTTATTTGTTCTAATGTATGCTAGTCTATTGAAAGCAACATGACTTTTAAGCCAAACAGCAAGTATACTTTTGGTATAACCTCTTATCCTTCCTAGTTATAGATATGGAAAATGTTTTTAGAAATATAAATTCTTATCTTTAAAGAAAGTCATTGGAATTACTTAAGAAGCAATCAAATTCTATGCTAGAAGGGAAATGCTTTGATAAAGTAAGTGGATAATTTCTCTTGGATTATTTTATATTTCTCCTCACACGTGTAATGAAATAGAAGAATGAGAAAGCTCAATCCTATTATTATTTTTTCTGCAGTAACACTGAAATAGTTTTTCAAAATGAAAATGTTGTTTATCCTCCTGGACAAATAATTTTGTTTAGGAATATTACTCTTATCATGCTAATCTTGGAACTAAATGCTTCATCTATTTTATCACACAAAACACCAAAGCAATCCTCATATTAATTCATAGAATAACAGCAGAAACATTGTTTCACAGCTGAATGTTTTCCCAGTGCAATAGTATTTATGTTTACTTAGAGGAAATATAGAGTGTTCACTTTGTCCCAGGCAAAGTGTTATGTGAATTCATTAAATACTATAAAAATTCTCAAGATAGGAGGTAAGATACCACCACTTTAAATAAGAGATAGCTGAAATTCAAAGAAGTTAAGAGATTTGATTCAGTAAGTGCTAGAACTACTGCAAAGTGATTTTAAAGCCTGTAGAGTTTCATATATCCCATACATTCAATTGATCTTACTATGGCTTCCCCTATACATACCAGGCTTCTGAAGCATATAAAGAAAAACATATTCCTATCTCAAGGCATTAGAATTAACAGTCTTGGCTTGGCAATGATTAATAACCCCAGGCAGCTATGTTAGAGCTGAGATAAACAACACAAGTCGTCAAAACACAGACAGATTTATTCATTTACTCAGCAGCAGATTGTAAGTCTATGAGCTGTTGATTCTCCTCAAAGCTCTCTTTGAACAAAAATGTGACCTTCATCTTACTAATGAACCATGCTGGTCTCACTTTTCTTATCTGCATTGTAGACAGGGAGGTTTGGATTACTTAGAAACATCCCCAGGTGATAGAACATTTCAAGATCTTAGACTTTTTCATACTTAATTTACAACATATAGTTCTGTAAGGAATTAAGTAGACATACAATGATATATCAGTCTTTGCCCTTACTTCCTGGCATGAAGATCCTAAAACCTTTGTAAATTTCTGAATGACAGGAGTATCTTTTAATCTAATGAGGCATCTTTGTTGGCTCCTGGATATGAACTGATCACCAGAAAGCCTAAACCATGACTAGAAGCTTAGAACTTTCAGCACTACATTCTCCAAATTTTCTGTACAAGGAATGAAGTTTGAAAATGGAGTTAGTAATTGTTTCAAGCTTATATAATGAAATAATCATAAAAATCCCAAAAATATTGGATGTAGGGAGACTTCCAGGTTGTAAACAGAAACAAAACAGTGCCATAAGAGTGACATCACCCTAACTCCACAGAGGCAAAAACACAGAAATTTTATTGTGCTCAAAACTCTTCCAAATATCACCCTATGCATTTCTTCATTGGGTTGTTTATTTGCTTTCTTTAGAGTATTCTTTGTAACAAATCGACAATGTCACATAATCTGTTTCCCAGATTCTTTTTTTTTCCTGGTACCAGGGATCAAACTCAGGACCTTGTACTTTCCAGGCAGGGGCTTTATGCTGCTGAGCTGTATACTCAGCCTCTGTTTCCTAGTTTCTAAGAGTAGTACACATTAAACCTGAAGAGAAGTTGTGGGAATTTCCAGTTTTTGCAAAGTCACGCTGGAGCTATAGGTAACCTGAAAACATACTATTTGTGTTGAGCTTCAGAAATAGGTATAAGAGCCTTATGGCACTAAATGCTTTACCTAAGGCATCTGGGCTAACTTTGTTAATGTTAGAGTTGAAATGTCAGAACTGCTCGGTGTGGGGAAGAAGACACATATTTGATCATAGTTTAATTCTTTATTAATTGTTAAGAATATATAAAGAAAGAAAAAAATTATACAGTTATAACACTTTTATGCAGAAAAGTGAAACAAAAGCCACGAAATGTTATTCCCCTTTAGGAAAAAAAATTCATTTGAAAGTTTTTCTTCCACTAAAGTCATGTCACCTTGATGGATATAAGTAAATAGGGCATTGAAGGAACTGACAGGTTTGCTGTTTTTAGGGGAAAAATATTTTAAATTGTATTTTTTTCAAATATAGTCAAAATAACATAGTTTTAGTAAATACAGACCTATATAAAAGAATACTATCTTGAGCTTATGAATTGTTAAGCTTATTTTTGTAGCAATTAATGATGAATCATTTTATAGAGCATGGATGATGCATCATTAAAGCAACATGCCCTTATAACACAAGTTTTCTGAAATTCTCTAATCCTCCAACTGTAAGGATCTTCTTATTCAGCGTAAATTGGAGATTTCCAAGTCACCTACAAGTAGAATGAGATAAGAAAAATATGCTATCTGTATTCTTGCATCCCCACATTCCTTCCATCTTCATGAGATCTCAATACATTCATCTATAGCAAAATTTAAACTATAAGTACAGTCCACTTTAAAAAAGGTTTTAGCAATCTTATCTAAAACAGATTGTGGCCTGCAAGATAGGTCAGTGAACTAAGTGTTTGCTTTGGCAAGCACAGGGCCCTGGGTTTGATCTCAGTACCTCATTCAGTGCTGGCCCCATCCCCATGGTGTGCTGAATGGGCCACAGAGTCCAAGCATGGTGGCACAGACCTGTAATCACAGCGCTGAGTAAGTTGAAACAGGATGATCACTAAGCATCTGAAATGCATAATGAAACCCTATACCAAGTACATAAAATTAATTAATTAATTCATTAATTAATTAGAAGAATTTAAGGGCCAGTCAAATGCTCAGTGGATTAAAGTGCCTGCTTAGGCAAAATAAAAGAGGTTGTGTAGATTTTATACCATCATTTTCAACTCAGGAACTAGTTTGACCAAAGGAACTCAATTGCTTGCCTAACCCCTTGCAACACAGGAAGGGCAGCCAGTACAGACAGTTCCCATGCCTCAGCAACCAGCGTGGCCAGAGTAGAACAGGCATGTGACCCATTCCCCTGCTTTGTAGGGAGCACCTAGAACCAGTTTACTGTACTGGACAGAGGAACCCAAGGTAAATCCCCTCTAACAAGGGGAAAACTTTTGCATACAAATTCCTGTAACTAAAGACTTTCTTCCTATGATCTAAAGTAAAAAAAAAAAAAATAGGAACCAAATTTTATCAATTTCTAGATTTTTCTTGATGTTATCACAACTGCTAATTGTACCACTGTAGCTAGAATGTCATATTTGTTGTAATTACTTTTTCTCCCTTGGGGAACAATATTGGTAATTGCTGGAGTAATTAACTCACCCACAACACTATACCTAAAGACTGAGGATAGGGCCGAAAGGAAACCAACAATTACACTCATGATAAATTTGGAAAGCACAATCTTGGGGCAGATACAGCAAGAACCTCTGAAATAGAGAAGATATCCCTGAAGAACAGATTTTTCTAAGAGAGACCTTGATAGTAATGATATAGCAACCTACTCTGAAAACTCACAAGGATCATAACAGAAATCAAAATAAAGATTACTTTTAAAATAAAAATGACAAGATGAAGGAACGAAATGCAATTTGTGACCTCCAGGTCATCTTGAACAAGGCCAGGAGACAAAGACAGAAAAAAATGGAAATCGCACACGTGAAATTTCTGAAATGATAGAAAATGAAGAAAGGAAACAACTACATCACCACATAAAAGAAGTCAGATCAGAAATAATCACTTATATAAAGATAGAAATTATAACTATAATGAAAGAATTGTTGAACATATCTAAAGAATATATGGATAAAAAAAATGAGGAGCAGAGATGGATGGAAACCAAAAATGAACAATACAGGAAAGAACTGGAATGCATGAAACAGATTCAAAGAGATATTCAGGAAATTAAAAATTCTATTGAACTTTGGCAAAACTGCTACAACAGAAATGAAGATAAAATTCAGACATTGAGGGGACCAGCGGCTCCTCGGCAGCAGGCAGCGATGGACCTCATGGCTACAGCCGAACCAGGCACTGGCAACCAACACCAGGAGGTCAACAATAAAGTGGCCGAGAAATGCCAAAAACTGTTCCCTGACTTCCTGGAGGAGTTCACAGCAGTGATGGTGAAATTAAGTACTTAGCTGAGGGGCTGATTCATCCTGAGAGAAACATACTAGCTGTGAGTTTTGTAGCCCTGGAACAATATAACCAGCACCTCTCCATCACCATTCAAGAAGAGTTCTATAGAGTCTACCCTTACCTGTGTCGCTCCTTGAAGACCTTAGTCAAAGACCAGAAAGAGATCCTTCGTGCCAAGGATTTTCATGTTGCGTTCCAAGACCTACCTACTAGACACAAGATTCAAGAACTCACCTCATCCAGAATTGGTTTGCTCACTCGCATCAGTGAGCAGGTTGTGCGGAATCACCCCTTTCACTCCTAGCTAGTGAGTGGAACTTCCCTGTGCTTGGACTGTCAGACGGTGATCAAGGACATAGAACAGCAGTTCAAATACACACAGCCAAATATCTGCAGAAATCTAGTTTGTGCCAACAGGAGGAGATTCTGGCTGGATACAAATAAATCAAGATTTGTTGATTTTCAAAAGGTTGGTATTCAGGAAACTCAAGCTGAGCTTCCCTGAGGAAGCATTCCCCTAAGTTTAGAAGTAATCATGAGGGATTGAAGCTGTGGAATCACCTCAAGCTGGTGAGAAGTGTGACTTTACTAGAATGCTGATTGTTGTGTCTGATGTTTCTAAGCTTAGTACACCAGAAGCATGTGTAAAAACATTCCCGTGTCAGCAGCACTGATGGCTATGAGACAGAAGGCATTCGGGGACTCCGAGCCCTTGGCGTTAGGGATCTTTCTTACCAGTTGGTCTTTCTTGCCTGTCGTGTTGCACCAACCAACCCACGTTTTGGCGGGAAAGAGCTCAGAAATGAAGAACAGACTGCCGAGAGCATTAAGAACCAAATGACTGTAAAGGAGTGGGAGAAAGTTTTTGAAATGAGTCAAGATAAAAATCTCTACCACAAACTTTATACCAGTCTGTTTCCTACTATACTTGGCAATGATGAAGTAAAACAAGGTGTCCTGTTGATGCTCTTCTGTGGCATTCCAAAGACAATAGGAGAAGGGACCTCTCTTCAAGGAGACACAATTGTTTGCATTATTGGGGTCCCAATTACAGCTAAGAGTCAGTTTCTCAAGCACATGGAAGAGATCAGCTCCAGAGCTGTCTACAACAATGGTAAAGCATCCAGTGCTGCTGGCTTAACAGCTGCCATTGTGAGAAATGAGAATTGCATGAGTTTGTTATTTGTTATTGAGGGTGGACCTTTGATGCCGGTTGATAACGGTGTATGTTGTACTGATGAATTCGATGAGATGGATGTGCGGGATCAAGTTGCCATTCATGAAGCTATGGAACAGCAGACCATTTCCTTCACTAAAGCAGGAGTGGAGGCTACCCTGAATGCCAGGATGTCCATTTTAGTAACAGTAATCCCAGTCAGTGGACACTATGACAGGTCCAAGTCACTGAAGCAGAATATAAACCTGTCTGCTCCCATTATGTCTCCATTCGATCTCTTGTTTATCCTGGTGGGTGAATGAAATGAGGTTACAGATCATTCTATTGCCAGGTGGACAGTAGACTTGCATTCAAGAATTGAGGAGTCCATTGACTGAGTCTACTCCCTTGATGACATCAGGAGATATCTTCTTTTTGTCAGACAGTTCAAACCCAAGATTTCCAAAGAGTCAGAGGACTTCATTGTGGAGCAGTATAAACGTCTTTGCCAGAGGGATGGTTCTAGGGCAGCCAAGTCTTCATGGAGATTACAGTGTGAAAGCTTGAGAGCATGATCCATCTCTCTGAAGAAATGGCCCGCATGCATTGCTGTGATGAAGTCCAGCCAAAACATGTGAAGGAAGCTTTTTGATTACTAAATAAGTCAATCATCCATGTGGAAACACCTGATGTCAATCTAGACCAAGAAAGGGAGATCCAGATGGAAGTTGGTGAGGGTCCAGATGGTGTCAACGGTCATGCTGACAGTCCTGCACCTGTGAATGGAATCAATGGCTACAATGAGGAAATAAATAAAGATCCTATTCCCAAAGCCTCCTTCAGGCTGGGCTTCTCTGAGTACTGCTGAATCTCTAACCTCATTGTGCTTCACCTCAGCAAAATGGAAAAAGAGGAGGATGTATCAGCATTAAAGAGGAGTGAACTTCTTAACTTGTACCTGAAGGAAACTGACTCAGAAATAGACTCAGAAGATAAACTCATAAATAAAAAGATAATGATAGAGAAAATCATTCATTGCCTCACGTACTATGACCACATTCTCATTGAACTCACCCAGGCTGGGCTGAAAGACTCCACAGAGGGAAGTGAGAGCTATGAAGAAGATCCAGACCTGGTAGTTAACCATAAGTATCAGCTCGAAGACTGAGATGAGAAAGTAACTGACAAGAGTCAAAGAATTGAGGAAAAGGATCTTCTAGCCTTGAGCCTGGGTATGGCTCTGCCAAAGAGAAGAATGCATTTGTTTTGTTTTTAATTACTATTTCTTTTATTCATCAAGACAAAGTAATTTGTTCTGAAAAAAATTCAGACCTTGAAAACATTGTTGCATCAAGAGACCAGAAAATATTTCTTCAAAACGACAAGGAACCAAGAAATAACAATTCATCAGCTTCAAGATGATACCAGAAGAGAAAATATGAGACTGATAGATGTTAAAGATAAAGTACTAAGCACAAATGATATAAAAAGTCTATTTTCAGAAGAAATAGCATAAAATGTTCCAAGCATAGGAAAATAATCTGACATACAGTTAAATGAGACATATAGAACTTCAATTACGGCATGCCTGCCAGTCCCACCCACTGGGCACAGGGAAACTGAGACTAGGCATGGTGGCGAGTGCCTGTATTCCCAGAACTTGGGAGACTGAGAACAGGAGGATCACTATGAGTCCGATCTGTGTAGTGAGACCCTGTAGACCCTGTACTAAATACATAAAAAAGAACTTCAATTAGCCTTAACCAAAATAAAGCTACACCCAGACATATAGTAATAAAGATCCCAGAAATTCAGCAAAGAACAGAATATTAAACACTGTTAGGGAAAAGAAACAGATCACCTATTAAGGAAAGCCCACTAGAGTCTTGAATGTTATCTCAACACAAAGCATCAAATCAAGAAGAGCTTGGAGTAAAGAATTTCAGGTTCAGAAAGAAAACAACTTCCAACCCAGATTGTTGTACCTGGCTAAACTATCTGTCAAATTTAGTATAGAGTTAAGATCCTTCCATGATGAAGAGAAACTGAAGAAATTCATGACCACCAAACCAACCATACAAAGAACAGTGACATATATTCCAAAAAGAGATAGAAGCAACCACAATTGCATGAATAACTTCACAAAGGAACCAGCACACACGAAAGCAATGAAACAGAATAGAATAGTTGGCAACCAGCAGCAGGAAAATAACATGACAAAACATATCAGTTATAACCATTGATGTAAATGGCCTCAATTCACCAATTAAAATAAACAGAATGTAGGAATGGACCAAAAAATTCAAAATCCAACAATATGCTGTACAAAAAAACCACATTTAACTCAAAAGGTAACAAATATACTAAAAATCAAAGAATAGAAAAAATACTACATGTGACAGGAACACACACATACACACACACACACACACACACACACACACACAAAAGCCGTAGCCATTCTGTTCACAGACAACATGAACTTCAAATAAAGAATGATTATAAAAGAGAAAGAAGGTCACTATATAATTGATAAGGAAAAAGTGACAGAGAAAGAGATAATAATTTCAAATATATGTGTAGCCAATGTATGAGCACCCAATTATATAAGACAAATTTTAACAGATATGAAAACTCTAATGAGCAATCATATAATTGTATTGGGGGAGCTTAATACCCCATTCATACAGCGAGATAGATCAACTAGACAAAAGATTAGCAAAGAAATAACAGAACTGAAATAAACTTGTGAACAAATGGGCTTATTAGACATTTACAGCATATTCCACCCAACAATACCAGAAACCATACTTTTCAGCAGCACACAGGACATTTTCTAAAATAGACCACATAATAGCCCATAGAACATGCTTAAGTAAATATACAGGAATTGAAATTCTCCCATGCATATTATCTGAAGATAGTGCAATGAAATTAGAAATTAATGACAAATGAAATTTCAAAATTCAGTAAACACATGGAAATTGTATAACATCCTCTTGACCATTCAATGGGCCACAGAATAAATTAAAGAAGAATTAAAGAATACCAAAAATCATATGTAGGACCGGACAAATGGCTTAAAGGATTAAAGCACCTGCAAGCAGCACAGGGGCCAGGGTTTCAATCACCAGGCCTGCTATGCCAGCTCCACCCTGGGGCACGCTGACACAGCAATTGAGGTTGGGCATGGTGGTGTGCACCTGTACTCCCAGCACTTGGGAGGCTATAAATAGGAGAATCACTTATGAGTCCAATCTAGTAATGAGACGCTGAACACCCTGTAGATCCTTCCTTTAAAAAAATGCAAAAAAGAAAGTCATATGAAATTGCAAAGACAACTTATTTGAATGTGTGGGATGCAACAGAAGCAGCCCTCAGAGGAAAATTTATAGTGGTGAAATCTCACTTTAGGAAAACAGAATGAGATCAAAGAAATAAACTAATACTATACTTCAAGCTTCTAGAAAACAAAGAGCAATTCAGACCCAAAAGTCAAAGAAGGGAAGAAATTATAAAGAGCAGAGCAGAAATTAATGCAATTGAGACAAAGAAAACACTTCAAAAAATTAAAGAATCACAGAATTGGTTCTTTGAAAGAATAAACAAAATTGAAAACCTCTAGCCAACTTTATCAAAAAGAAAACCTGGAATTCATTCAATAAAGAAGGGAAAGAATGAAGTCACTACAGATCCTGTGGAAATGCAGAAGATCATCAATGCCAACTTTGAAAATGTTTATTCTCATAGGACAGAAAATACAGAAGAAATAGACAAAATCTCGGCTATATATGAATTACCAAAGCTCAATAAAGAAGATACAAAGTGTCTCAATAACATAATATCAGTTATTGCAATTGAAAATATAATTAAAATCTTATAAAGGAAATCCCAGCTTTTGAATGATTGATAGCTGAATTCTACAAGAAATTTGGATAACCCTCATCAAATTCTTCAATGAAATTGAAACAGAAGGAATTCCCACTAACTCATTCCTGGAGGCATATGTTATGCTGATACACAAACCAGAGAAAGACCTAACCAAAAACAAAGAACTACAGACCAATCTGCCTCATGAACATAGATGCAAAACTCCTCAATAAAATACTAGTAAATACAATACAGAAAATCAAGAAGATTATACACCATGACCAGGTAGGACTCAACCCAGCGATACAAGGACGGTTCAATATAAACAAAGCTATAAATGTAATATACCATATCAACAGAGTTAAAGATCACATGATCATCTAAATAGATGCAGAACAAGAGCTTGACAATTTTCAAAACTCATTTCTGCTAAAAACCCTGCAGAAAATTAGATTATATAGTCTTTACCTCAAACTTATGAAATCCATATATGACAAACCAACAGCTAACATCATACTAAATGGATAAAAACTGAAAGCTTTCACACCAAAATCAAGTAAAAGACCAAGATGTCCACTGTCTCCACTCCTACTCAGTATTGTTCTGGAAACATTAGACAGATCAATTAAATAAGAGAGACAAATAAAAGGAATAAAAATAGGAAAGGAAGTAAGTAAATTATCATTATTGTCAGATGACATAACAATATATGGAAGACAGAAAGAACTCCACCAAAAGACTCCTAGAATTAATAAACAAATTCAGTAAGATAGCAGTTACATAGTCAACAATCAGATATCAATAGCATTGCTTTACAGAAACAACAAATTCACTGAAAGAGAAATTAGGGAATCCACATCCTTCATAATAGAATCCAAAGAAATGAAATAACTAGGAATCAATGCACCAAACGAAGATAAAGAGCTATATATTAAAAATTAGAGTTCTCTGAAAAAAGAAATTGAAGAAGACTTCAGAAAATGAAATCATATTTTTTACTCAAGGCTAAAAAGAACCAACATTGTGAAAATGGCCATATCCCCAAAACTGTTGTACAGATTTAGTGAAATTCCAATCAAAATAATATGAGCATACCCCATAGATCTAGAGAAAAACATTGTGAAAATTCATTGAACCCAGGAAAGACAATCCCGGCAAACAAAAGCCAGGCAGGAAGCATCACAAATCCTAACTAGAAATTATACTACAGAGCTACTGTGATAAAATCAGCATGGTAATGGCAAAAATGACAGACTTGAGGATCACTGGAACAGATTAAAAGATGGAAATACAACTACAAGCACACTCAGCCAGTTTATCTTTGTCAAAGGGGCCAAACATGTTCACTGAAAGAAATAAATGGTACTGGAAATATTGGCTTTCCACATACCAAAGGCTAAAATTAGAGCCATGCCTATCACTATGCACTAAAGTCAAAATGGATCAAAGATTTAAATATTAAAACTGAAGCACAAAATCTACTGCAATAGAATGTAGGTAGAAATCTTGAAGACATAGGGGTATGCAGAGTTCATGAACAAAAACCAAACTGCATGTGAAATATGTAAAAGAATCAACAACTGGGATCTCATCCTATTAAAAAGTTTTTGCATATCAAAAGAAATCACCAACAGAGTGAATATAAAACCCACAAAATGTGAAAAACCTTAGTCAACTGTCCCTCAGACAAAGAACTACTATCTAAAATATATAAAGAATTAAAATAAATCAGGCCCCCCAAAATTCAAAGACCCAATCCAAAAATGGGCTTCTGAGATGAATAGACACTTCTCAAAGGAAGAAATGCAAATGGGAAATAAATATATGAAAATTGTTCAACAGCATTGGTCATTCAAGAAATGCAAATTAAATCAACACTGAGATGCCATCTCACCCCAGAAAGAATGGCTATCATCAAGAAGTCAGTCAATACCAAATGTTAGAGGGGCTGTGGGGAAAAAAGAACCCATCTTCACTGTTGGGAAGACTGTAGACTGGTGCAACCACTGTGAAAATCAGTGTGGAGATTCCACAAAAAACTATGATTAGAGGTCACATTCAACCCAGCTATTCCCTTCCTTGATATTTTTATAGAAGAACTAAAAATATCATACCATAGCAGTCTATGTGCACCCCTGCTTATAGCACTGCAACGTGTCATAGCTAAATCCTAGAAACAACCCAAATTCCCATTAACTGAGGAATGGATAAAAAAATGGGGTATTTTTACACATGGAGTATTACTTAGCCATAAGAAAAGATAAAGTCAAGACTTTTATAGGTAAATGGATGCAACTAAAGACCATACTCATAAGTGAAATAAATCAGACTTGCATATGTGAACATTGTTTTGACTCCTTAACGTAACAATCTGAAAGAGTAAATAAAATTTGAAAGCTACAATTAACACTATTGTTACAGACAGCTAAATTAGGTAGAACTATTATAGGCAGTCAGGCAGGGCCAGGCCCTCAAGGAGACAATACAGAAGACAAGGTGACTCTGCAACTTTGGAAGAGACAGACCCTCCCACTTTGGGCCACACCACAAGATGAAAGAGTAAACAAATGCAACCACATATTTCCCTAGGGATGGGCCTCAGGGATTGATATTCTAAATTGGTATCAATCACCCTGAAAGAGCCAGAAAAAGTCATTAACTCAAACCCAAAAGGAAAAGACTCTGTTCATATTCATGCCCCCTTGCTACACAATTCTCTTGTATCCCCCTTCTGTTCCTCTCTCAGACAGAAGCTTTCTTTCCCCCAATAAATAGTTTGCTCTTTTTTTTCAAAGTTTTATTGATAAACATATAGCAATGAGACAGTTTCAAATCAAATCGAAAGTACAGTTTCAACAAATACTACACTGCATATATTCTTCTTAGTGGTTAATTGCTGTACAAGATGCAGACTTGTGATCCTACTTACAAACAC
>NW_004524774.1:2842260-2868200 GCF_000260255.1 Octodon degus | reverse complement strand
CAACTAATTTGAAGACAACAATATGAAATAGAACAAAAAATATTGTTAAAAAATTAGAAACAACACAGAATTTCACTAAACAAAATAATAGGAATTCAACAATGGTATTTTCCTCCTCCATCCTTGATCTTTACCACATTGCTTGCTATTTTATAGTTACAATGAAGTTTTTAGGTTGGTGAGATAGTTAGTGGACTAAGCATGTGCACCACATGCAGATGATCCTTGGCACCACATGCCTCTCAGGTATGCTGAGCCCGCCGTGGAATCTGGGCTTGCTGGCACACCCCTATAATCCTAGGGCTGGGGAGGCTGAAAACAGGAGGATTACTAAGAGTCTGAGCTACACAGTGAGATCCTGTACCAAATATATTAAGAAATAAAATAAAATAAATTTTGTACCCTTCTGAAGAATAATGCAAGGGAAGATGTTCACATACTTAAAACATCTGAATCCCCAATCAGACACACTCTAGCATCTCTGTCTCTCTATTAATTAATAAGTCTATTGATTTCTTTTTGCTGTTTAAGAGCAAAATCAAGCTCTTTTTGCTCTTCAACTTCCATTATTTAACACGAAAAAATTTGTTTTCTCATCTTCCCATTGCCCACCCACTCGATCTGTAGCAGTATAATCATCAAGCCTTTTTAACCTTTAGATTGTTAACTCTATGTTGTTACTATTCATTTCCTTTCTGTTTTTAATGGAGCTGTAGAAGGTGCATTTAGTAGGTTTTTTTACTGCATGTCAGTATTTTGTCTTAGTATTTACACTAAAATTGTAGATGAGTTTTCAGTGATTAAGGGTATGTATCATGGGTTTTTAATGTGTGTCGATGTCTACTTTGTCTTTTATGGTATTAGTTTTACTTTTCGGCTATTGCCTGTGTGTCATAGTTGTTGTCAGTAATTGGTTTTCTCTGTATGTCAATATTTGGGTTGCCTTTTTGTGATTAATAATTCTGCTGTTCATTCCTGGGGAACGGAGTGTCCAATTACACTCCATTCCCCTACCCAAATTGAGGAAGTGTGATAGTTAACTGATTGTGCCAATTTAAGAAACATCTACTTAAATTAGATCACCATAATTCTGGATGTGGAACACCTACCCTGGGAAGAATTTTCGCTAGAAATATAGAGGGAAAATGAAAAAAAAAGCCTAGCTTCTGCTTCAGAAAGGCTCTACTCGTCACCTTTACCTGCAACAGATACTGATATTGATACTGATATTTTCTCTTATATCACCCAACATGAGCAAAGACACACCTTGGCTTGGATAATTTCAGACTCTTCAGCCTCCATCATAGACCATTTGGCCTTCAAAAGCAGACTTTTGTTTTCTGCTGATACAGACTCATATGAGTATGAGTATGAGGATACATACTAATACTTGCAGTATGTTCCACTGAAACATTGCAGTGGGCTCCAGACCTTCAGCTGCATCCTTAAGATCTCTAGCATGCAGACAAACATTTTGCACTCTTCTATATCTGATTCTATGGGTGGCTATTTAAGGTCAAGGTTGTAAATTATTATATATTTGTATAAAGTACTTTGCATTTCATTTGTTTCTCTAGTAAGCACTATCTGATACATATTTTGGAACCAAGAGTGGCTGTAGAGGATCATAACTTTAAAGGTGAAATACTTTCATAGCTTTAGGGATTCCTGAAGTTGGCACTCTCATTTTATGAAAGCTAAAGAGAGACCATGATCCACATATCTATTACTATGGGAAATACTGACAGTCCTTAGTCCATTTGATTATCCTAACTAACCCCTCAGAAAATGTAGGGAAATTAGTGACTCCTTATATGAAACTTTTGAATATTTTTGCACAATGGGAAATATAATGATACTGGTCAGTTGCTGGTGACATTGCTTGAGGAACTAATATAGAAAAAAAATGATCTCAAAACATCTATAGGTAACCTAACCTTTTCTGACTGTGAAAACAAATGGATAAAGGAAAATAAAGACATAGATTCAAATTCCCAACTGTGCACACACATAAAAATTCAAAGGTTTCTAAGTGTGTCCTAAAAAAGAATCACTTCTACTTTAGTTTCAGGGCCAGGATTTCAGAAAGCCAAACACAGGCCTTCATAACTCAACTGGCTGAAGTATAGCATAAGTTTAATGTTCAGTCTCAGATGGTATCTAAAATTAAGATGAAATTTCTCTGATCAGAAAAGAATTAGATCCTTTAAACTAGGATGGGGATTTTTAGGAGGAGCCTCATAAGGCTGAGAATGTTTTGCTCCTTGAGACCAATGAGGTTATTTTTCCAGAGGAAGAGATTTCCCCACTCACAGTGAGTGTCTATGAATGATAATGCTCCTAACACTTTGAGAAACAGACTTGTAAGATCTCCAGGGAACTCTTTCATTGATTTTCTCTGTATGCCAGACTTTACAGTGAGAAACAGTTACTCAAGTGGGAAACTTAAGGGTGATGCATTTGATTGTATCCTGGCAAGGCAGGGGTGAAGTACAGCCAGTGTTCCTGAAAATGAAATAGACAAAAAACAAATAAACCTACCAAACTTTATTAGATTTATATGACCAAAACTTTTAAGGGCAAAAGAATAGAAGTCTTCAAATTGTAGTAACAGAATCATGGTCACTCAATCTGTTCCCAGGTTTTAGCCAGCTTATAGACGAAGAATCTCTTGAATGAGAGGTCTGGATTCCTTATGGGAGGAAACTGCACCAAAATGGTATACTTTCAAGTCAATCTTTCTCCTATTCTTCCCCCAAGGGACCTAAAGGCTTTTCCCAAGTGACTACATATAGGAATAAGGGAAATGATTATGTATTTCCAGGAATACTGGACACTGCTTCTAAATTAGCACTAACTTCGGGGGATCTAAAACACATTTGTGGCCCTATGGCAAGTGCAGGGGCCCATGGAGATAAAGTGATCACAGTAATTTTAGCTAATGTCTGGCACATAGTTTGTCCAGTATGTCCCAAATCCATCTTGTAGTCATTTTCCTCATTCCACAGTGCATAATTGGGATATTCTTAGTGTTTGACAGAATCCTCACATTGGTTCCTTAACCTATTATATGAGGGCCATTACAGTGGGAAAGGCCAAATTGAAGCTGTTGGATTTGCTTTTGCCTGATAAAATAGTAAACCAAAAATAGAAAAGAAAAATAAATCCTATCCCATCCCTGGAGGGATTGTAGACATTAGTACCACAATCAAGAATATGAAGGAAACAGGGTTTGTGGTCCCCACCACATTGCCATTTAAGTTTTCCATTTGGCCTGCAGAATGATGGTAGATTACCATAATCTTAATCAAATGATGACTCTGATTGCAGCTGCTGCACAAAATGAGGCTTGCTTGCTTGATCAGGTCAACACATCTCCTGGTGCTTGATATGCAGCTAATTTGGTATATGGCTTTTTCTCTATATCTATACATGTACTTACAGTCAGTAAAGCCAGAAATATACCTCCACTGTCCTACCTCAGAATTATACTAACTCTCTAGTCCCAAGTCACAATTTTATCCACAGGGCTCTTGATTGGTTTTCTCTGGGGTAGCATTACTAGTCCATTATACTGATGATATTATGCTTATTAGACCACGTGAGCAGGAGGTAAGAATCACTATGGATTTATTAGTAAAACATTTGAGATCAAGATGAAATTCAAAATGAATCCAGTGAAATTTCAAGGTCCTTCTATCTCAGTGAAATTTCTAGGAGTCTAGTGCTATGGTACATATACAACTATCCATTCTAAGGTAAAAGATAAGCTGTTTCACCTGCCTCCACCTACAAGCAAAAAAAAAAAAAAAGTACAACACCCGTTGTTTTTTATTTTATAGACAACACATTCTTTACTTAGGTGTTTCACTCTGACTTATTTATGAAGTGATTCCGAAAGCTGCTAGTCTGAGTGAGGTCCAGAACAAGAAAAGGCTCTGTAACAGGTCCAGGCTGCTGTGCCAGCTGCTCTGACACTGGATTCATATGATCTAGCAGATACAATGGGACTTGATGTTCAATGGTAAGGAAAGAGGCTATTTTGAGTCTCTGGCAGGCCCCCATAAGTAAATTTGGACAGAAATCTTTAGGATTTGGGAACAAGTCTCTATCATCATCTGCATATGACTACTCTTTCTTTGACAAAGGCTCTTGGTCTGCTACTGAGCCTTAGTGGAAGCTACAAGTTTGCTGTGGAACACCTGCTTACTATGAAACCTGAGTTGCCTATCGTGAGCTGGACATTATGTGATCCATGGATTCATAAGTATATATGTGCACAACAATAGTCTAACATTAAATGGAAATGATATATATGAGATTGAGGTAGAGCCTTAGGGACCACAAATTGTAAAGTGATCTAATACGTGTTCTAGGTTCTCATAGCCCTGCCTGCTCTATGTACCTGTTATGGAATGCAGAAATCACTTTCTTTTAGGTCAATGAAATTAGCATCCAGATGTAGGGATGTGTCTTGGATTGTTTCCTTTATGATGTTAATCTTGCTCATTCTACTACAGCCTCTATATTCTAGGAAAAGCACCCTAGCCCCTCCCTTACACTAGGGAATAAAATGGTAGCTAGCTGGAGATTCTGGTCCTTTTGTTCCTAGAGAGCGACTGATTGTCCCAGAACTCTGCTATGCATCTCTTTAATTTGTCTCTTGGTCTTTCTTTCCTTTTCCAATGTGTGCCATAACCCTGGCAAGAGATTGGAACCCACTGCAGGAGTCTCCAACAACTGGCAAAATGGAAAGTTTTTTAATAGTAGAGCAGGTCCAAAGGATACAAGTAAGTTAAAAGAATAAATTGCCTAGATTCTTATGGCTCCAACTCCTGCAATATTGCCTTCTCTTTCCCAGCATGTACCTATGGCCTCATGGGATGTACCATATGATTAACTGTCAGAGGGAAGAGAACACTAGGACCTGGTTTATGAATGATTCTTCTCATTATGCAGATGTCCTCACAAGTTGATAGCTGCAGGATTATAGCTATTTTTCGGACATCCCTGAAGGTCAGTGTTGAAGTGACGTCTTCACAGTAGACAGAACTTGGAGAAACCAGCATGTGAGACTGTATAGAGATTCATGGGTTTAAGCCAGTGGTCTGGCTTGATGGTCAGGTACTTGGAAGGAATATGATTAGAATATTGGTGACCAAGATATTTAGGTGAAGTGTATGTAGATAGACTTCTCCATATGAGCAAAGGATGTAAAAATATCTGTATCCCATGTAAATCTCATCAAAAAATGATCTCAGTTGAAGACTTTAAAAATTAAGTGGATAAGATGGCCTGTTCTGTAAGACAGTGTTCAGCTTCATCAGCCATTCTTGTGATTGCCCAATGGGTCATCAACAGAATGGCTATGATGATATAGACAGAGGCTAAACATGGCTCAGCAACATGAATTCTTACTTACCTAGGTCGAGCTGCCCCTCCTGAATTCCCAATATACCAGCAACAGAGACCAAAACTGGGTCCTCAATATGGTACCATTCCCTAGGGTGATCAGCCTATGACTTGCTGATAGGTTGATTATATTATACCACTTCCATGATGGAAAGGAGGGTGTTTTGTCCTTCCTGCCATAGGCACTTACCTAGATATAGACTTGTCTTCCCTGTGTGTAGCAATTCTATCAAAATTACCATCTGTGGATTTACAGAATGTCTTATCCTTCATCACAGAATTCCACCCTGAACTGCTTCTGACCAATTAGCACATTTTATGGCCAAAGAGATGAGGCATTAGGCCATGCTCATGGAATTCACTGTTCTTATCATGTTCCTGAAAGTTCCAGAAATGGCTGAACTGATAGAACAATAGAAATGTTTTTGAAAACATTGACAGTACCAGCTAGGTGGCAATAGCTTACAAGCCTGGGACAAGTTCTCCAAAAAGCTACACATGATTGATTCAGCATCCTCTATATGGTACCATCTCTCCCATAGCCAAGATTTATGGATCTAGGAATCAAGAGGTGGAAATGGAAATGATATCAGTCATCACTCATCCTAGAGATCCACTAGCAAAGTTTTTGTTTCCTTTGCCCATGACATTATGTTGTGTTTGCTTAGAAGTCTTAGTTCCAGAGTGTGGGAGGCTTATATCAAGAAGTACAGCAATGATATCATTGAACTGAAAGCTAAGAATCCTCCCTGGTCATTTTAGTCCCTTCATGCCTTTGCAAAAAGGGAATTACAGTGTTGGAAGGGGTCATTGATTCTTAATCTCAAGGAAAAATTGGACTGTCATTCCACAATACAGGAAAGGGCAAATGTCTTTGGAGTGCAGGAGATCCCTTATGGTGTCTCCTTGTATTGCCACTCTCTGTTGTTAAAACCAGTGAAAAACTACAGAGGTACTTCAGTTCATGTACTTAATTTTTTCCATGATGCTGGTCATAAACTGAATTGAATAAAAACTGAAACAATTTGCCTCATAAGGTAAATGTTGAACTTAACCATTGAATTTGATGATTTTCTTCCAATTTGGTCTGCAATCAGAAGCATGGAAAAGAATTATGTTTATGAACCTAAGTACCAACGTATAACAAAATCCAGGTAGAAGGACAAATGGCCCAGAACCATAGTGGACTAAGGATATTAGTTAACCTACCAAGGAAAAATCTAAGACCTACTGAAGAGTTTGCTGAGGGCCAAGAGAAGACAGAATGGGCAAGAGGAGAGTTTAGTTCTAAATACAGCTATGAAAAAATCCCGTGATCAGAAGGAGAAATAATTATTATAATTGTACATTTCCTTTTGTACACAGGATAACTATAACATGTTAACTGGAAATATATAGTTCTCTCTGTATCTGGAGACAATGGCTTAAAGAAATGCATCTGGTTCTCAAGGTAATAAGGGATGCATTGTGATAGCCAACTTTTTCTGTCAATTTGGCTAAAAAAAATGCCCAAATAATTTGGATCAGCATAGATCATGGTGTGAAAGACCCAGTGTAGTGAGGATTGTCACTAACCGGCAAAGGTAGGAAAGGAAGAAGAAACAACAACAGCAACAAAAAATAGAAACATGGTTGGAAAATGCAAAGAACAACTAAAAAAAAATCCAACTCCCACAGAGATGATCCAGGGGAGCACTGAAAGGGGGAAAATCAGAAACTACAGAGATGATTTATTTGAATTTGAAATGATGAAAGAGGAGAAAAAGAAAAGAGATAAACAATGTGTTCAGTGAGCTCAAAGAACATTAAAAAACCTATCAAATAATAGACTTACTAAAGAAATTGTTTATCAAGCTTACAGAAGACACAAGTGGAAAAATTGTTCTGTTCAAAAAAATGATACATGGGGCTGGGGAGACGGCTCAGTAGAATAAGCGCTTGCCTGGCAAGTGCAAGGGTATGAGTTCAATCCCCGGTTCCGCAAAAAAAAAAAAAAAAAAAAATTATGAATGACCAGTGTGCTAAAGCATTAAGGTCCACAAAAATGCACCAAATATAAATTCAGGAGACTAAAATATCTACTGAAGGTATGGGCAGCTGTAGTGACCAAAAAGTTAAACAAAGTGTCAAAACTCAAAGGCAGGGTAGATATTAATAACACTTAATGATCCCTTAAAACAACAAAATCATAAAAAATGGTCCAAACATTAATAAGGGATGCAAAGAAAAATAAACTAATGTTAATTAGAATAGGTGAAAAGGCACAAGTTTCACAGAACAAATGGCAGCAAATCAGTTTACTGAAATAATAGCAGAAAACATTCTAAATATGAAAAAAAAAATTGCATGACGTTAAGTGATACATATAGCCACAATAAAAAGCAAGTCTTTCCACAACACATCATAGTCAAAATCCAAGGAGTCCAACACAAGAACATAGTATGGTTAAATGATTAGAATTAAAGCAGACTTCTCAATTGAAACCCTAATGGCCAGCATAGTTTGGAATGAAGTGTTTCAAAAACTGAAAATAGACAACTTCCAACACAGACTGATATATGCTACAATTTTGTCTTTCAAAGTTATTAGAAAAAATAAATTATTTCCATGACAAAGAGCACCTGCAGAAATTCATCACCTCTGAGGAAGTATTCAAAAAAATTCTCAAAGATATACCACCAAGAGACAAGGATATTATCAATAACAAAAAGACTGATAGAATGAATATACTAGGCAGGATAGGCAGTAAAGTAAAAAAAATAGGAAGAAAATGGAATCAGCAATGGGAAAATAAAGCAATGACAGAAAGTTGAAAATAGTATCATTCTCTTAATAGTAACATTCAAAATGAATAGTCTCAATTTACTAATGAAAAGACAGTTTGACAGAATAAAGAAACATAAATCTATTGATGTACTATATGTAAAACATATTTTAACCCAAAAAGAAATTCAAAGACTAATATTAAAGGCTGAAAAGCAAAATTCCATCCAGCAGGCAAGAGAAAAAAAGTAGTAGTAGCTATCCTATTATCTGACAAACAGAATTTAAAGCTCAAACTGATTACAAAAGTCAAAGTCAGTGTATGCTGGATAAGAGTCAAAGACAGTCAGTGTATGCTGGATAAGAAAACAATTCAACTGAAAGTGATAACAAGCACCAACCTCCAAGCATCAGTGCACCCAACTTTATAGAACAAGTACTACTGAAAAAAAAGACTAGATAAATTAGGCACAATTAGAGTGGGGGATCTTAATACCACAGTATCACAGTTATATCATTGGACAAAAAAAAATCCCCAAACAAGTCCTTCAAACAAACTTAATAAACATTTAAGTGTGTTCCATCCATCAGAAACAGAGTTCATATTCTTCTCAGCAGCACATGGAACTTTCTCCAAAATAGACCACATACTGTTGTTGACAGCTTAGTTAGATAGAAATATTATAGGCAGTCAGACTGGGTCCTCAAAGGACCCAGTGTGGAAGGTAAGGTACTTTGCACCTGTGGAAGAGATAGAAACTCCTGCTGTGGGCCAGAGCTCAATGCAGAAGATTAAAGAAATGCAGCCACATACCTCCCTAGGGATGAGAATCAGGGATTGATATTGTAATAGGTCCGAGTCACCTTGAAAAAGCCTGGAAGGTTTACTAGATCAACCCCTACAGGAAAAGCCTCTGTTCTGTATTCATACGTGCTTGCTAAGTGACTTGCTTCTCCACTTGATCTCGATTTAATCAATTTTACCTGAGCAATTTTACTTGTAATCTTATTGACTGACCATAGTTTTGTCCCACCTCATGTGCATGTTTCCCTGTTCCCCACCAAGAAACACCTCACCTTGTGATTTTGCTCTTAAAAGAGCCCTTGTAAAGTCAGATTCCTTAGCAACTCATTGAAGGCCCCTTCTGTATTTCTTGGACAGAAACTTTTTTTGCCTCAACAAAATAAATTCTGCATTTAACCTCTGTTGTTCATAAAATTCATTTTTTTAATTTTAGAGAACACTAACTTGCCCCAGATATCTCTCAGGTTGGTACATTCTTTCCTCTGTATCAATCTGATACAAAATACTATTATTAAGGGAGCATAAAATTTATATTAATAGCACTACAATAAATACATTGACTCAAAACTGGTTAATAATCATCACTAATCCAAATATTTAATGTTAGTCACCATATAAGAAATATACTCTGAAATCTCATAGCCCAAAAATTACATAGGTTTCTAAATTTTGAATAAGATCTTAAAATTATTCAATACTTTAACAATAGCACATTAAGAGGCTGAAAATGTATGTAACAATCGTCAGTAATTTTAAAAAATAATCAACTACGCTAGATAGAAGATTAACACTTATCAAGGAGTGTACAAACAAAAAGTATAGGAGGACAATAGCATAGCAGTGCTGTAGGCAGCTAAGTTAGGTTACAAATATTATAGACATTCAGATAGGGCTAGGCCGTTAAAGGAACCAGGGCAGAAGAAGAGCTGTCTTGCAACTATGAGAGAGACAGGTACATTAGTTGTAGGCCAGAACTCAAAACAACAGATGAAACAAATACAACCACTTAGTTCCCTAAGAATGAAATTCAGGATTGATATTCTAAACAGGTTTCTATTACTTTCAGAATGCCTGGAACAGTCACTGACCCAATCCCCTACCACAAAAGCCCCTGTTCAGTATTCATGCCACTTTCTATGCAACTTGCTTCCTCATTTAATTCCCATTTAATTAATTTTACCTGAGCAATTATGCTTGTAATCTTATTGGTTGACCATAGTTTTATGCCACCTCAGGACCACCTTGCTATTTCCCATCTCAGACCCACCTCACATTGCGAGTTTCCTCTATAAAATTCCCTAGAAAATACAGGGTCATTTGGCAACCCACTCTGGACACCTTCGGTCCCTGTCTCAAACAGAAGCTTTCTTTCCCCCAATAAATATATTCTGCTTTTAGCCTCCATTGTTCCTAAAATTTGTTCTTCAGTTTTAGAGAACAAAAACTTTTCCCAGATATCTAGCAGATTAGGAGTTTCTTTCCCTTATATCAGTACTTCTCAGGGTCTCTTTTTTTTTTTAAAAAAAAGGAAAGAAATGGTTTATAGGGATATCCTTTCTTTTTCTATAACAGTTGTTTATCATTGCATAGGAAACTGCTCCAAAACTTAGTGATTTAAATAACAGCAAAAACAAATACATATAATTTTTGTGGTATCTCCAGGTCCATAATTCAGAACTATCTTAGTTTAATAGTTCTAGTTCAAGGTCTGTCATGAAGCTAAAGTGAAGCTATTAGCTGAGCTGCAGTCAACTGAAGATTTTACTGAGGCTGAAGGGTGGGCTATAAGATAGTTCACTCAGAGAACTGGCAAACTACTTTGCCAGTTGGTGGGAAGCCTCAGTTTCTGCCTTAGAGGCCCTCTCAATAAAAGCACATTTGTGAGTGATCCAAAAAGATAAAGGGAAAATGTACAATGTATTTTATAATTTAGGCTCAGGGGTCACACACTGTCATTTCTGCACTATTATTCTGGTTACATGTATCAGCCCTACTTAGCATGTAAAGGTTCTACTATATAAGAGCACAACTACCAAGAAAGACACATCTTCAAAGTTCATTTTGGAAACCTGCTCCCACAGTTTTCCCTCTGACCCCAAAAGATTTATGTCTCTCCTAAATGAAAAATACACTTCACTCATCACCAAACCCTCAAAAGCTTAATACCATTCCAAAATTGGCTCAGAGAATTGCCTCTTCTAAATCACGTCCTGTGCAGATGAAGTTCCTTTAGTGTAATTCCTTATGTAGAGCTCCTTGTGAATAGTTCATCTTGGTTCACAGACCTATCAAATACAAACATGCCTACTGGCTCTTCATATTCCTTATACAGAACAGAGGCAGAAGTATACCACTGATAACCGCTTAAACACTCTTGTTCAATGGTGAGGGCAGCGAGAGATACACTGGTCCAAAGATATTCTGAAATTTAGTTCACTAAATGTTGGAAGCTCCTTTAATAGCCCCCGAAGTTTATTTGGCATAACCCCTGGTTCTATCTGCCTCTGTGCTCTTGGAACTACCTGCCCTCTGACATACTGGGACAAGTTGTAGTTTTTTCAACTTCATTTGTGTAGACATTTCAAAGTCTATATTTTTCTTTTCATTTTGAGGTTGTCTGCCCTTTTCAGTGTTCTTCTGATATCAATATTTTATTTTATTTTATTGGCGGAACCAGGGATTGAACTCAGGCCCTTGCGCTTGATATCAATATTTTAAATATTTTGTGTTAGGCCATGGGTGTAGCTAAGCAGTACAGTGTCTGCCTTGCAAGCATGAGGTGCTGTGTTCAATTCCCGGTACCTTCTCTCCAAAAATAAAGAAATATAAATACGTTGTTTGTATTCTATGAATATATTAGGGAGTTCACTCCATTAGACAACATCCTGAGATAAGCCCTACTTTCCCATAAATTTCCATAGGGATGGCTGAGGAACAATCTTTTACTTCTTAGAAACCTTATTTTTACAAACTTTTGGTCTGCATCTTGTCCTCCAAGTAACTACAATTGTAAGACAACAATTGTTGGCAATTGTCCATAACAATTTGTAGAAAGCAAATACTAACCTGTTTTAAAAGTATTTCGTCACTATTTTACCTTTTTTTCTCATTAAAATGAATAAAAATTATAAAAAAGAAACCTTATTTAGCTAACTGGATAATCTGATACACTGCTCTTCATTTTTCTGATACCTTTCTGAGGAAGTGTATGTCCACATCAGCTTCTTATTTTCACTCTTTTTTTTTACTTATAGTGACCTGGATTTGATCTTTGCCTCCAAAATATTCCTGACTTTTAACAATATCTGCCATATGGAAAAGTTACAAATTCTCAAAACTTGGCTTCTAATTATGTGTTCTTCCTTATACTTGTTATGCTCTTCTCATATTTTACTATGAATATAAGAAGAAACCCTGAGACACCCTCAACATTGTTTGAAAAATTTTATTACTAGATTACCCAGAAACCCCTCATTGCTTACTAATGTCCACATTCCTGTTGCAGATTAGTTTTGTTGCTGTAATTAGGCAGTTAGAGAAGACTTATAAGATAAGGTCAGAGGGAAGAGTTAAGAAAACAGCCTGTTAAGCAATCAGTAGGTTAGTACTGGAAATGTAAAAGAAGATAATGGTGTTTTAAAAATAGGCATAGAGAATTATATACTTGTTATGTTTCCATATAAGTCCAAAAATCTCACCATATACAACCTTGAAGCAGGACAGTCCCACAATATTCCTTTTCCTGTCTCTTGCCTTCATTCACCACCCCTTTCTTCTTGAACAACCATCTACCTGAGAGACATCATAGTGGCAACTAGCATGTCATGACATGCAGCCCATATTCAGAAGACCAGAATGACAGGCACTCCAAGCATGAAACTACTATTACAAATTACCATCTTCAATGCAGTAGCTTAGTTCACAGGTATCAGTATATATAGTTAGTCAGGGTGAGAATCTTTCTAATTAACTGCTAGATTCAAAAATCTTCTGAAGATTCTCTGGATCATTGCCTTGCCCATCTTCTACATATAACTGTATGGCTTGACTTATTCATGTTTCCTAGCTCTTCTCCTTTCCCTCTCTTGGTTAGTTAGTCCTTGAGATCCTGCTTTCCTTTTTATTTGTATTATACCTTTCTATTTGTATTTCTTCTTTTGAGTTCTTATACTAGGGAGACTATACGATAACACCTATAATATTCAAATAATGGAACTTAACCAAAAAATGTATACAGATGAATGTCCATTTTGTATCTGTGTATTCAAAGTGGTTAGGATAGATATATAGTTACATTCTCTTAATGAATAGAGTGATTTGTTCTAATGGTGTTTGTAAATGGGATATCATGTCCACATCTTGTACAGCAATTAACCACTAGGAAGAATGTATGCAATGTGTTAATTATTGAAACTGTCCTACCAAGTTGAAATATATAAATAAATAAAAAGAGGAAGATAATGGTGAAGAGCTCCTTCAGGCAGCTAAGCTAAAATCAGAAAAACAAAAGTAAACACACAGACAAAAGATAAAAGTATGGAATGAGAATAGTGATAAGAAGTCCTCTTTGCTGAAGGAGATCATATCCAGGCCATACTAAATTAGGCTTTGAAACACAGAAATACTAGAAAAATAGTTTTCTTTTGAACTCGTTTAAATTCCAGGCCCTTCCTATGCTCTTCTTCTGCAAACATGAGGACAGAGACCCCTGATTGGACATTTTGCTCAAAATCCTTTCTTAATAGATCTCTGTTAAGAGCTCTCTCTTATTTCTAATAATCACCTCTCCTTAAATCCTCCTTCTGTCCTCCAGTTTATTCTTCAGTTTTTAGAGATGAAGAATTGGATTTATATCAACTATCTCATAAACTGTTTCATTACCACAAGCCATAGTAATTAGGAAGTAAACTCTCAAAATCTGTATAACAGGATCATTTTTTCCTCCAGGTTGCAATAATGTTTTCCTATTTTCCTTTAAATTCTCATCTGACGCTTCCCTAAAGGCCACATCTTGTATGTGCTTTAGGTTCTTATTAACATCTCCTCAAAATCTGTCCTGTTTCTGCTCACTAGCTAGCCCCTAAAAGCTTTGACTTTGCTTTCTGCTCAAGTCTATCCATGTAGTCAGTATTTTACACAGTCCCCAGGCAAATCCTATACTCTTTTAGGCCCAGTTTAGCAAGTTAGAAAATTTCAAATGTTCCTTTAAAATAGATGATCTTCATGACCTGGAAAGTACTTTTGTTTTTACTTTGGTTTTTTTCAAATAAGTCTTGACAAAGTATGAATTTCCTAGGGTACCTCTCAAAAATAATTTTAAATTAGTTTTAATTTTTCATAGTAGGGTGTCTAAAAGGATAGATGAAATCACTCGACATTGTACAGTATTAATCAGCATGTTGTATTGTGTTAAAATCATTTTCATTTTATGGTTTGCTAAAAGGTTATCTACCCACCGCATTGTCTACTTCTTCCTTAGGGAAAGAGATTTCTCCTAGATTGAGATTAGGAGAGAATCAGAAGCAGAGAATATAGGCAGGCTGCTTAAATCTACTATAGCAAGAAGTCAGACTGAAATAAGCACATTAGACAGAGCTGGTGATCTATTACTGTGGCAGTGAAGGATGCAAAAAAATAACTTAACAGCACTTTGTTTTTCCCTGATGACATAACTTCACTCCAAGGTTGACTGGCTCTATTTGTAGCTTTGAATAGAGAAAATAGGGTGAAGGGAAGAAATGGATCAGCCTTTACATTTGAAAATGTTTTTTTCTGTTGTTGTTCTGATAACTACAGTCATCATCATGAACAATAAATATTTGTTGAATGCTTACTACTTTGAGAGTAGTTTTAAGGTCACAGGAATTATTTTAAATGTCACTGCATAGTGTTGGGCAATTTATCAAGATAAAAAGAAGACCACAGTTGGAAATTACCAGAAGAGTTTTTCAAAAGACAATTGTGTTACCAAAATAATTTCCTCATGTGACTGTCACGTTAAAAACCAGGGTATTATTAATTAAATGTAGAGTACTTTGATTAAAATAGGATATTCTCACATGCTGTTTTACATGATAAATATATATTTAGAAACATTTGGAAAATATATGTATTTATTATGTACTATTTCTTAAAACTGTTCAAGATCTACACTATATCTATACTGAGTTTGTTTCTCCTGATACCAAAGAATAGAACTGAGGACAAAGGAAATTAAGAGGAGGCCATGTTTATTGAAAGAAATCTCCTGGGAGATAAGAAGTATCCCAAAAGTTGTTTGCCACTGAGGAGTTTTACAAGGGGTTTTAATTAAATACTAAAATCACATTATGACCAAAAATTGATGTGTGTGGGGGGAGGCTTGAACAAAAGTAAATAAACTAAGCAAAATAAAGACAAGGTGGAGATATGTCTTGAGGGAAATTAGAGCTGTAAAAGACAAAGAACTCAGGGAATCTGCTGGTGATGGGAAGCCTTAAAAAGTAGCATCAGTGCTGCAGCACCTGTTTTGCATGTTCTCTGTCCCAAAGAGCTGTAATAAAGTCTTTACATTCAGAGAATTCTTACTTCCTCTTGCCCTCCCTATCTAGTGAGGGCTTTTCTTTATTACTTTTAATAAAACACACACCTGGAGATTCCGCACAGCTTGCTTGTCCATCCATTCCTTCCACACCACCTCAGAGCAAGAGAAAGCTGGTTATAACATCTCAGTTTACCTTAGTTGAAACTATAACCAACCTATAGTACAGACACTTAGCTAATATGGTTCTACTAGAAAAACAAGGTACATAGCACGGGTACATAACACAGAGAATATGGAAGGCATTTTTGGAAGGAGTAGAAGTGTATGTCAGAGTGTTCTGGTCATTTGTCTATGTGCTTGTTATGTAGGCTCTGTTTGTTATGTGGTTTTGGCTTATTGGACCACATGGTGCTACTTGCAGTGCACCAAATTGGACCACATGGTGCTACATACAGTGCCCTGTATTTTATCTCTGTGGAGGACTTCAGGCCTAGCTATGGCGTGTCCAATCAGGGACCTGCTTTTGGTCAACTTAGCCCTTCAGCACAGGCAGGATTTGCCTCTTGTCTTTTTTGGGTCTATCTTTGACTTGGTCCCTCTTTATCTGACTATCAATCTCTATTTTATTTAACTACTAAATTGTTTGTAAAGTGACTGAACCAAATAATTCTGATTTTACTTCTTTTGATTCTTTCAGGGAAGACAGTGCAGCAACTAATGATTATATACATTTTGTTTCTGTTTCAAATTTTTTTGTTCCTTGCAGACATGCCTTAAAGTTCTTTACTAGTAAGAGTCCCAACTGAATCAGCTGAAGAATGACTCCTCTCTACAGGCAGGGAGAGGATTCAAAATCCTAGAGAATTTAAGACTTGTTAAAAACCCATGTGCTTAAAGACTTACTTTGGAAATCTTTTGGAAAGAGAATTTCAGAAAGAGAGGTATGATTTGACAAACAGCTAGTAAGGCAGTTATGTCCCAAAGAAACATCTCTTCATCAGGAGGAGCAATTCAAGATGCTCCAGAAAGACTTCATGAAAACTTTAAGCCTCTGAGCCTTGTGAAATTCAATAGAATAATGGAAAAGTCAATAATAATCAATTGGAATCATAAAAGAAATTGTAGAAGTGTAGAAACTATCCTTTAGCTTGCTCCATAAGTAAAGTTGCTCCAAGTTTTTCACTAGGTTTTATGAAAATACAGAACTAACGTATTTGTTTTGCTTTCTTTTCCTTGGTCCTATATTTAGGGTTGTCTATTTTCCTGGGCTTAATAAAGTGAGAAAAATAGCATAACGAATTCATCAAAAATTTCAGCAAAGAAAATTTTGGCTATGAGTATAAATTGGTACTGACTTTCTTAAGGGAACTAAAAAATCATTAAAATTTCAAGGATCTTAGAAGTATTTGTAGCCTTTGACTTGGTAATTCCACTTCAAGAAATTCATCTTCAGGAAATAATTGAATGTCATGGGTTTTTTACACAAGATTAGAGAGATTAACAGTCTTCTCTCTCCTTGCCAATAGCATTCCGGGTGTTATTTTCTTAAAACTCTGTTAGTTTTGTATTTGAGGTCCTAACAAATTATCACAAACTTAGTGGTTGAAAACACAAATTTATTATCTTAGAGTCATGTAGATCAGTAGTCTGATACAGATCTTAGTGGGCTGAAAACAAGTTATTGACAGGACTGCATTGCCTTTTAGGGGGAATGTTCTTTTTTTCAGTTTTGGTGCTTCCTGAGGCTAACCACATTCCTTTAGCTAATGGTCTTCCTTCAGAGCCAACAATGTTGCCCTTCCTGCGCCATTCTCTAATACGTTTCTCACTCTGACCACGGTCTGCCTTTAAGGACTCATGTTGTCAGGTGAAGGCCAACTGAGAAAATGCAGGGAAAACTGTCCATCTCAAGATCCTTTTGAACATCATCACATCTGCAAAGTTACATTTACCAAGGAAGGCTGCAAGGCATAGCATCTTTGGGCAGAAGGTTGCTATTCTACCCACCATGCAAATGTTTTCACATATTCCCAAGTATATTTTCTATAAAATTGGCCCAAATGATAAAAAAAAATTCTGTATACTGTTTATTATTCCACTTATATTTGAAAATTTCTCCACGTGTTTGAATAATTTTTTAAAAACATGATTTTTTAACACTACATGATATTTGACTTTAGGGCTCTACTGTAATTTATTTGACGATTTCTCTTTTGGACCTGTAGGCTATTTTCAGAAATTCTCCTTATGAATATCTGCCCATAAACCCTCATGAATAATTTTAATTAACCTTAACATAAATTCATAACAGGAGAATTATTGATGGAATGTTTTAAGAGGATAATTTTTGAAATAATACATTCATTCTTTCAATAAATATTTGTTGAATACCTGAAAATTTTACTTGTATGTATTCCTTTTTTTCTTCATCCTTAACAATCCCTGCCTGGGTTTGTGCCATTATTTCTGGATGGAATAATTACAATGTTTTCATAACAAATTTCTTTATGTCTAGTTTTCCCAGACTCCATTCTGTCCACCAAATAGCTACTACCGTGCTCCTTCTGAAATTTAATATAATACAATCACTCAATCTCAACCCATTCCCACCAAGTATGTCAGCTCATCCCTACTACCATTACATGTAGTTTATTTTTTCTGGCAATATGTCACTTCATAATGGCAAGTTTAATCTACCAGAAAACTAAGATAATTGTAAAAGTATATGTTTAGAACATGGACTCACTGTATAAAAAAGTTTTGTCATTTTTCATTATGAAGTAACTGTCTTGATCTTAAGTAATGCTTTATTTGCTACAGAATCTATTCTGTTTATTCTTTCTTTTTTTACTACTTAAGTAGAATGAAGTCATTTATCATATTCTCAAAATTCCTGTATTTTTATATTTTCAATGTATCGCATATAACAACGTATAATTCATCTTTCCAATTTCATACTGTTTTTTAAATTAGATCACTTAACCTATTTGTATTTATTATATTTATTGATATAGGAATTTATATCTACCACCATTCTGTTTTTCCAACATATTTTTTCTTCTTTTCTTCGGTCTTTGTGACATTTTCATTGTTTTATTTTCTCCTTTTAATAATTTGAAAGTTATATAGGACATTTTTACTAGTTACCTAGATATTAAAATATTTATTAAAACTTAATAATCAATTATATTACCTTCTCTAAGATAATGGAAGGATCTGACTTATACAGACACCCATTTTGATTATTAAATTCTGTTCGTGAGTCTAAGTCATTAAATAAGTAGATTACTAAATGAGAAATTATATATAGTATGGGCTTTATAATATTCAGAACAACAAAATGGCCAAAGCACACTCCAACTTCATGATTTTGCTCTTGTTTGCATGACTGTTACATGTAGTGCTATAATATATAACAGAACATAAAGCTACAACATTGTGCTATGCAGTAGGTTCAGCAAAAAATGTAGTGTACTATACAAAAAGCTGTACTATAAGGGAGACACCAAGACTCTGAGATGCACAGAACAATATAAAAAAATTTGGTCAAACATCTGAACAGCAGTTTGTATGTCTGAATAGTACCCTAGGTGATGAGTCCAAACCATCATTAAATACATAGATCCTTAAACCAGGACTGTCTATATGCTACTTTGCAATATGTTTTAATTAAATATTAATAAACCCCATGGCATTATTAGGCAATAACTAATTTTTGTTTTGTTCTACTACTGTTTATTTCCATTTATCCAGATGCTTACCATTATTGGTGCTCTTTGTTTCTTCTTTCAACTCTGATCTTCCATTTAGGGTCATACTTCCATCATCACTATCTCAGATTTCATCTTTTTTTAATCTCCATTGTTCCTAGATTGCACTCTGTTGCTAAAGAACATGAATTCATACCAGACATCTAGCAGGTTGGGGATGTCTTTTCCTTATTTTACTGCTACATACAGTAATTTTCTCATTGATTGCTTCATTTTCCATGGTTGAAGTTAGGTGTGGTAAAGCACAGTCTGAAAACATTAGTATCTGTCTGACTCTAAAGAAACATATTTACCTGTAACATCATGTAACTCGGTAGTGTCCCAAATTTTCTGATCAAGGAGATTATGGGGCCAAAGAGGAAAGTGATCGATGACGTATAGTGTGCCTAAGGAGAGTCACATGGAGAGAAGACACTCTCTCAGGCTTTCACAGAGAACACATTGGCCAAGCACTGGCCGTGACTCATCCACATGGCTGGCACTGAAAAAGGTTCTACAATCTGAGGTACAGGATCTCAGGATAAATCCTGAGGACATTTCACTGACCTTCTCAGACCAAAAAGCTACAACTCTTGTTGCATAGGTCCTGCTTTACCTTGGTCTTAACCATCCAGCAGAAAAGCATAAAAACAAAATATAAGAAGTAAAGCCATGCTGTTATGTTGAGTTGTAGGGGACTCGGGTTTACGATTTCTGACATTGCCAGTCAAGCGGAAGACCCAATACTATTATGGGCTACTGGACTGTTTTAGAATATTTTGCTGAGTTTACACACACACCTATAATATTCAAACAATGGAACTTAACAGAAAAAGGAGATACAGATGAATGTCCATTTTGTATCTGTGTATTCAAAGTGGTTAGCATAGATATACAGTTACATTCTCTTAATGAATAGAGGGATTTGTTCTAATGGTGTTAGGATATCATATCTGCATCTTGTACAGCAATTAACCACTAGGAAGAATGTATGCAATGTGTGAATTGTTCAAACTGTCCTACCAGTTTGGTTTGAAACTGTCTCATTGCTATTTGTTTCTCAATAAAATGATGGAAAAAAAAACAGTTTGTTCCAGAAATATATAAAAAAGAAACATATTTACATAGCTATTCTTTCAATATAGCATATCATAATTGTTCTGTTTATTATTATTAAACTCTCACTCTATCTTTTAAGTTAAATTCTCTTATAGGTCTGAAAGAAAAAAAGGTGTGTGTGTGTGTGTGTGTGTGTGTGTGTGTGTGTGTGTATTCCTGTGTATATATGTGTGACTTAATACTATAGTATATATTGTATAAGGATAAGAGAGAACATATTTTAATATTCAATTGCTTGAGAATAGCAGAATTTATTTATTTACTTATTTTAATTTTTTGGTGGAACCAGAGATTGAACTCAAGCCCTTGCACTTGCCAGGCAAATGCTTATTCTACTGAGCCATCTCCCCAGCCCTAAACACAATTTATATATGCATTCTAAATGAGTATTTAAGAAGTATCCATTTGGAGCATGGTGATCATATGTCATAGGATAAGCACATGAGTAGTTTAATTAGACACTGTCAAGTCATTCTGAAAATGATCACCTCCATTATACAACCTCACCAAAAATAGACAGTTGTTTTATTGACTATTTATTCTTAACAGCACTTGTTATTTTCTAACTTTCACAACTGAGACACTATTGTGTAGTGGACTCAAGTTTTGATAATAATAATATTGTTCTGCAGTTATAGCCTTATGTTTTCATTATTTCTCATTTAGAAATGAGATTTTGAAGCTATAATTGATTGTATCTTTTTCCTTAATTTAAAAAAAAGTTGTATGTTGTATGTTGTAATTAAGTAATATGGTCTTTACAGAATCACTTTTGAATTTATTTTCTTTTCAGAACAAATAAGTGGTCAATTTCAAAAGTTTGAAATGGTTAATTGAATGTAATATACAGTCTCCATAGTGTTTGCAATCTGTGAAAACAGCTTGGTTAATATTTAATTTTTTAATGTATTTGATTGTTACAGAGTCTCACTACTACAGCTTGTACTTGTAGTGATCCTCCTGTTTTCAGCCTCCCCAGTGCTGGGATTATAGGCCTATGTCACTACGCCCAGACTCTGGCTGGCTCAGCATGTACTGGGAGCAGTGCTGGCATGGCTTATGGTGCTGGGGATCGAACCATGGTCCCTGTGCTTGCCTAAGCTTGCCTAAACAGGTGTTTTAGTCTGCTGAGCTATTTCACTGCCCCAATATTTAATTTTTTAAAAAATATTTATTTATTTATTTATTTATTTATTATTTTTTGCAGGGTCTCGCTGTCTCAGCTGGGATTACAGGAGTTACCCACCACACTGGTCTCAGTGGCCAGCTTGGCACGGGGCCAGCTCAGCATGCAATACCCAGGGTCTATTCTGAGTCCTTGTGCTGGCCTCGTGCTTGCCAGGCAGGTGCTTAGACCACCAAACAATCTCCCCCACTCCCTTGATTAACATTGAAACCATTTTTTCTACTTAATCAGTCTAAGATAAAAAAAGGTGGATTAATGATTTCCACTTCAGTTGTATTTCTGATTTTTTTACAGGAAGAATATGGAGTAGGTGTCAAATTTTAGCATGCATAAGAATCAATGGGAGTACTTGTTAAAATACAAATTTCAAAGCTCTAGGATAGATCCCAGGTGATGTCAAGAGTTTGCATATTTTTAATAAGCATCTCAGGTAAGTCTGATTAGGATTAACTTTTGATTCACAAGTATAAGTAATGTACAGGTTCTCAAGTCTGAAAAGCCTGGGTTCAGATCTCAGTTTTGTCCTCAACAGTAAGAACTTTGAGTAAGTTATTTAATTTCTCAGTGTTCCATTAGTTTATCTGTAAAATCAGAACAACAACCATTTCATCTCAAAAAGTAATTCTGAATATTAAATTAGTGAGTGCATATGAAAATATCAGATAATTCCTGGCCACATTTTAAAATATTACATAAAGTCAGATACCCCATATTTTTGTCTATTATATACTATTTTATCAACTTAAAATAGTATGGTCTAATTTATTGAATCTTATTTTATTATTATCATCTGTGCTTTTCTGTTACACTTTTGCTCATTTTAACCTATGAAGTTATTTTTATTATAGATGTCTTTCATAAGTTGCAAGTAGCCATATTTTTGTTGATTTAGTCTAAAATATTTAGTGGCATTAAGTTACATTTGTTTATCTCCTTTAAGTTCCTTTAGCTTCAATATTTTCACATTTTCTTTCTGTTTGTATTTTACATAATAAATTTTTCTGTGTTCTTATATTTAATTTTTTTCATTTATCTTTGAGTTGAAAACCTGTACCTATGTTTCTCTTAGCAATTTCAAGTGCAAAATAGTATTTCTCAACTTCTCCTGTCTACACGAACCCGAGTGTACATAGAATAATGTTTAACATCCCTAGATGTTCATAGAACTTATTCTTAACTTTAAGTTTCATAAAGCTGGCCAATAAATGTCAGGTTTTACTTGCTTCATTTTTTTTCTATTATGCTAACCATTTTTCAGCTCAAAGTTTTCTTCTAAACTTTGGCTTTTTATTTTACTTGTTCTGTCCATATAATTTGCAAGTTTTCTGCCTGTCTCTCCCCTTCCCTTTCCTTCCCCATCTCTTCCACCCTCCTTCCCCCCATTTTCTCTCCCTTTCTTATACTGGGGAATGAACCAAGGCCTTCTCACGCAGCTACATTCCAGACCTTAATTTGTTATTTTTTTTTAATTCTGAGATACAGTGTCATGGGCCTAAATCACTAACTGGCCCATGCTGCGCTCAAACTTGGTTCCTCCTGACTCAGTCTGCCAGGGATGATCCCTTCTTGAAGTATTGACTAGGTCCATATCCTCTTTAGGTTACAACAGAGCTACATCTCAATTAACATATTGTAAATTGAAAGTATCATAAGTAAAAAAATGCATATATACCTAATTTGTTTAGGTATTAAAGTTGAGCCATGTATACCTGAAATGTAATTAGAACACTTACATTAGCCTACACTTCAGCAAAATCATCTTTAAAAAAAAAGCTTATTTTATAATATGGTATTGGATATTTCACATAACTTATTGAATGCTGAATCCATAAAATACTAATATCAAAGTGTACTGTAGAGTATCAGTTGTTTTTCCTTGTAACTTCATGGCTGACTGAAAGCTGCAGCCACCCAACCTCAAGAGAGACCCTCAACTTACACAACAGTATTGGAGAAAAGATCAAAGTTCAAAAATCAAAATGTTCCTACTAAATGAACATATTCCTTTTACACTATAATCAAAAAATCAAAATATGGATCATCTGTACTTTATTTCTATTTTTCTTGAGTTAACATACATCAGTATGAAATACTGAAGAAATATCAATTATCAAGGAAATACAACCATTGGCTTTAACTATCTGGACTCCTCATAACATTCATAAATAGAATTAATGTAGTGGTTGATCAGTTGTGTCAACTTGAGAAATTCCAAAACCTAAGACATGAAGGCCTCCCCTCCTAGAGTGGCTCATCATTGAAAGGATGTAAAAGGGAAATAAGGAAGGATGGAAAGTCCTATTCTTCTTCAGAGGAACTCCAGTCTTTTCCATCAACTTGGACATCATCTCGTGGCTCTATTGTAAACCCTTGGCTTCTGTCTTGGATCCTTCAGCCTTTCCATGTAGTTTTATCATCACCATCTTCCTTCCTTTACAGACCCATCAGCCTACTGATATAGGCTTCTGTGGAACACTACTGTGAGCTCCAGACCTTGAACTGAATCCTTCAGGCTCCAGGATGCAGATGTACTGTATGCTGCACTTGGTCCATCCCGGGAATGCTGAGCCAGTGACCTAGTCTGCACATAGTGCCACACACCTGTAATCCGAGTGTTAGGGAGGCTGAAAACAGGAGGATCACTATTGGTCTGAGTTGCATAGTGAGTCCCTGTACCAAATACATAATTAAAAAAATAGTAAACATATTGAAGACAAAAATCATTTCTTATAGTATCTTATGTGTCCCATTCAAAAGAGGTCTAGGTACTAGGCTGCTCAACGCATGCTTATGAACACGGAATAAAAGCAGCATTTGATAAAAGAGTCAAGCTTTGTTTATAGCTGAGTAATACTTCATTGTATAAAAATAGACATATTTTTTATCCATTCCTCAGTTGATGGGCATCTGGATTACTTCCAAGATTTAGCTGTGACAAATTGTGCTTCTATAAATATGGGTGCACATATATTGCTGTGGTATAGGTAAATGGGTGCAACTAGAGAACATACTCACAAGTGAAATAAGTGACCCACATGTGCAAATACCGTATTGATAATCTAGTGTAACAACCTGAAAGAGGAAACAAAGTCTGAAGGGTACAATAGATACCATGAAAGCAAAAGAATCTATTCAAAGGGAAAGAACAACTGGAATAAGGAAAAGAGAAAGAAAAAGAAAGGAAGAAGAAAGAAAGAAAGAAAAAAGAAAGAAAGAAAGAAAGAAAGAAAGAAAGAAAGAAGAAAGAAAGAAAAATGAAAGAAAGAAAGAAAGAAAGAAAGAAAGAAAGAAAGAAAATACATTTATGTATATATACAGCATAACTTGGATAATTGAACTGCTGATTTCTGATGGTCTATTGAAAGGAGCAATTAATACTTAACGTTTTGGCCTTTTTACCAAGATGGTGCCAAAGGTGAAGAAGGAAGCTCCTGCTCCTCCCAAAGCTGAAGCCAAAGCAAAAGGGTTGAAGGACAAGAAGGCTATACTAAAAGGCATCCACTGCCACAAAAAGAAGATATGAACGTCACCCACCTTTCACCATCCCAAGACACTGCGGCTCCAGAGGCAGCTCTAATACCCTTGGAAGAGCGACCCAGGAGAAACAAGTTTGACCACTATGCCATTGTCAAGTTCCCCTGACCATAGAGTCAGACATGAAAAAGATCAAGGATAACACACTCATGTTCATTGTGGATGTCAAAACCAATAAGCACCAAATCAAACAAGCTAAAAAGAATCTGTATGATATCAGTGTTGCCAAGGAAAATACCACAATCAGGCTTGAAGGAGAGAAGAAGGCATATGTTCAAATGGCTCGCGATTATGATGCATTGGAAGTTGCCAACAAAATTGCGAGCACCTAAACTGAGTCTAGCTGGCTAATGCTAAATATATACATTTTTCCCAGTTAAAACAATTTTTCTCTCTTTTTAAAATTTCTTATACCTTTAAAAAAACAATTTAGCATGCTTATATCTAGTAATCTAAACAACTATATTGAACACAACATTATGCAATATAGCAACCATTGTTGAATTCCTATGATTTTCTTTAGTGAAATTCTGCATCATTTCTATTTTTTTTTTACTATTTTTATTCTCTTTGTCTTAAGGTGAGGAAATCTATCATAACACTTTTAACTTCTTATAATTTTATATGTTCTCCAATATAAAAGATATAACTAAAACTTTAATATAACCCCCACAAGCAAAAGTATAATGATATATTTGTTGTTTAAGGCATAAAGACTGTTAATATAGACATATCTTTGGAGTGTAATTATAGCTATATCCATGAAAGGACTTGAGCATGTTTGAGTGGCCCTAGACTAAGGGCAGCTCTGAACACTTTATTGTGAAATTATGCTTTTAAAAAGTGAGA
>NW_004524774.1:2828683-2842159 GCF_000260255.1 Octodon degus | reverse complement strand
GGCATGTGGTGCTGGGGGATTGAACCGCGGTCCCTGATGCCTTGCCAAGCTTGTTCTAAGTAGGTGCTTTAGACCACTGAGCCATCTCTCCAGCCCCAGTGAGAGCCTATTGATATGAGAAAAATATAGCCTTTATAGAAATTCAAAAATACTTAGAAGTGAAGGTAAATTGTGATTCCAGATTATAAGATTGGTTCATGAAAGGTAGCAAAATTAGCAGGTCAACTGCCTATATGACTAAATATTGAGTGTAGCTCTATCTTGATTTTAAATACATTTGCAAAGGGGAATGAAAAATGAATTCAAACATTATTTCTTTTTACCAGTCACCAGATATTTTTAAAGTCACTCTAGGTGTCACCCCAAAACCTCATACAGTCTTGCACTAGCTCCTACAGTTTGTGATTAATTCACAGTCCAGTGCTGGGATTACAGGAGAGTGCTAAACCTGCCCTGGGGAAGATAGTATGAATACAATGTGGGGAAGGCAGAGGCTTGCTAGCTGCCACAGCTGCTGCTCATCCCTTTTGTTATTTGCTGTTTTCTGCCACCATGAATGGCTGTCATCTACCATCTGCCACTCTGCCCTGGAGCCAAACAAGTTTGGACTGAAACCTCCACAAACTGTGAGCTACGCAAATCTTCCCTTCCTTAATTTTGCATGTTGGGCATTTTGGCTCAGCAATGAGAGAAAAGTAATTAAGACAGCATTTGGTAACAAGAAACGGTCATTGTTGTGACTAATCCTGACCATGTCATTCAAGGACCTTTGGGAATGCCTTTTTGGAAGAGACAGAGATTTGGAGATATCTCCTGAAAGAGTATCACTGGAAAGCCTTTAGTTGTTCAGTATGGGAGGTTCTGGTGAGAGCTCAGAAGACCAGATGGCTGTTACAAATCTTGCCTATAAGGACCAGACTGGGGAGGTTTCTTTTGGTCACAAGGACTGCATTGGTTGTTAGACTCCAGATGATGTATGTTATGACTTGGCCGAAAGTTTGTTTGAATTTTGCTCATATCTAGAGACTGCCTGAGACTGAGATTAAACATGGGGGACTGGTTATTCTGGCAAAAGAAATTTCAAGTGAAAAAAAAATTTTGTTTGTTTGTTTTCTTCTGCATTTCGCACAAGGTCTACAGGGACTACAGGGTCTCACTATGTAGATCAGACTCATAGTAATCTTCCTGTTTTCAGCCTTCCAAGAGCTGGTATTACAGGTGTGTGTCACCACACCCAGTCTCAATTGCCATCTCAGTGCGCTCCCAGAGCAAGGCCAACATGGCACGGCTGGGATTGAATCCCAGCCCTCGTGCTCTGCCTAAGCAGGGGCTTTAGCCTGCTGAGCTATCTGGCCAGCCCTTAAGGCAGTCAAATGTTGAAACAGTAGTGTGGCTTTTGTTGGAGGCTTTAATCAGATTTAATTTGAAAATCAAGAGCAAAGAGCCCAGTATGATGATTTATTTATTTATTTTTGTATTTTGGGGAAAGGGTCTACATGGTGCTCAGGGTCTAACCACTATATCAGACTCATAGCAATTTGTCTGTTTACAGCCTCTCAAGAGCTGTGATTACAGGCACGTGCCACCACATCCAGTCTCAATTGCTGTCTCAGCATGTCCCGGGGGTAGGACCTGCACAACAGGCCTGGGGATTGCTATTTGGCTGGCCCTCCAGCACAATAATTTAAAATGTGAGTTTGATCAGAAAGGAAGGGCCAATAAAGCTGTGGACTACAAAGATAGAGCTAAGATTTCCATTACTGAGAAGGAACAAGATAATGTAAAAGATGATCTGAGAGCATCACAGGAGATGGTAGGTCTCTGCCTTTTGCAGCTTCAGAAGTGCAAGGCTGAGAGACTTCACTTTGGGTAGAAAGTCAGAGAGCACCATGTTCCAGAATGGCAGTGGTGGTCACACCAACTTCCATAATGGCAGTGGTATAAAGAATTTTTTCCTCGGAATCAAGTTCAAAGTGCTCAGCAACTCAGGCACTCAACCCCTAGAGCCACATGAGAAGAAAGCCTGGAGCAGACATTGGCATCATTCACATGGTGTTGGTTTTAGGGAGAACATGCAGAATTCATGAGTTCTGAGGCTAAAAAGGCTTCCACCTAGTTTTAAGAATGCCTGGGAGGCCAGGCAGTATGTTCCTGAGAGGGCAGTTTGTGAAGCAGAAAGTGAGAAGCCTAGTGTGCAGTGGAAACCACAGAAATTTGAAAGAGCCAAGAACATGTATCATCTAAGAAAAGCTGTAAGGAAGGAGTAAGGCCAGCCTAAGAGGAAGCCATGAAAGCCACAACCTAAAGTATCATAGAAGTGGAGCCACATGGAGCTCACAGCTCATCACAGATTGCGTCAGATGTTGCACATGGAACTTCTGGACTTACTGTTTGCCCTTTAGGATTTTGGACTTGTTTTAGGGCAGAATGTTATGGTTTGTGTCTAGTTGTGCACGCAAAGCTTCATGTAGTCATGTGGTGGCTTCGAGAGTTTGTGATCAATTCATGACCCAATGCTGAGATTATATATGTGAGTGTTGCACCCACCCTGGGGTGGGTAGCCTGAATACAATGTGGGGAGGGGAGAGAGGCTTGCTAGCTACTGCTCCTCCCTTTTGCTCTTTGCTGTTTTCTGCCACCATGAACAGATGCCCCCTGTCCTGTGCCACTTTGTCTTGGAGCCTACTGAATATGGACTGAAATATCCATAAACTGTGAACTAAATAAACTTTTTATTCCTTAATTTTGCATGTTGGGTATTTTGTCCTAGCAATGAGAGAAAAGTAACCAAGACAGGCCCTAAAAATAAATTTAATAATACATAAAGTTTTCTGTGTCAGGAAGCTTCTATTCTATTAGTTGAGACATATAAGTAATCATTACAGTTTTAAGGATCATATCATAAATGATAAGCCAGGCAAATTATTGGACTCTATCAGTAGAGAAGAAGAATATTCAACCCAGCTACAGATTCAAGCAAGAGCTCCGTGAAAGATTAATATTCATATGATAAGTTAAATGAATCCAGCAATGAAGAAAGTGGAAAGTTGGTGGAAATGATAGTGAAAACTATACCTTGGAATAAGAGTGAATTCAAAAATCACAGCTCAAACATCCTCTTGACACAATTGGGAAAAATTGAAAGTTTGGAAGCAGCACCTAATTTCTTGGGAATGTGTGTATATGCTAAAAGTAATTCAAGAAGTACAAATAGTAACTGACATGACTTTGTGCTTAAGAGATAGGCAAGGATTTTATTATAAAAATCATTGTTGACTATGCTATACACTATGACAACTTTCTCACACAGTGAAAAACTACTTGACAAAATCAACATAAATGATAAAAGATTTATTTGTTTTCACAGTTTCAAAGGTTTCAGCCCATGGTCACTTGCCTTCATTGTTTCTCTGTTAACAGTACAACATCACAGCAGAAAGAAATAGTAAAGCAAAGCTCCTGAAGATTTTCAAATATATTATTGGCATTAGAGCAAAGAGAAGTTACAAAAGAATTTGAGCGAGATAACATATTTATGTTTTTTAACAAAAATCACCAGTTATTAAATAAACTCCAGAAGAGCAAGAACAAATACAAGGTCCCTAGATAGGATACAATCTGTGACTTTCTTCCCCCCATTTAAATTGCAGGAAGCTCTGTGCAGTGCAATAGCTACCACCAGTGATAATTCAGTTAACTTACTTTACCCTTTGAATTAGTTATAAATGGTAAATTATGTGACAGTATCAACTAACTTTCCAACTTTTATGGCTTAAAACAATAAAAATTTGGTTTCTGCTTATGCTACATGTTCATCTTGGGTCAGCTAGTAGACTAAGCTGTATTGACATACAGCTTATGTTGTTCTCATCCCAGAATGCAAACTAACAGAGCAGACATGATCTCAGGTATTTCTCATTGCTGGGGAAACGCCTTATGATTATCTAAGTCAAATAGCACACTAGTTCTTCAAGCTTCCACACAGCAATGATACATACTACTTTTTCTCATCTAGATGGATAATGAAGATAGATACAAATAGAAAATAATCAAATTACTTATTTCAAAAGCGATGTCACTTAGCTTTCCATTATTGTGACAAAATACCCAACAGAATCAACTTAAAGGAGAAAAGATTGATGTTGGGTCACAGTGGCAAAGATATCAGTTCATCATCACTTGGCATCATTGTTTCTGTATTGAGGCAAAACATCATAGCAGAAGGGGGTTCAGAGAAAAAGCTGCTTATTTTACAAGAGCCAGAAAGTACAAAGAATAAGAAATAGCTTAGAGGAAGGGACCAGAAATCAGATAGAGTCCTCAAAATTCCACTCCCCTAATCTCCATTTCAACTCCCTAACTCCTATTTCCATCACTTCTTAATAATGCCATCAAATTGTGATCTCATCAATGTTTTAATCCACTTGTTAAGAGGCCTCATGACCCAATCACCTTCTGAAAGCTTCACCTCCAAATACCAGAGGATTCAGAGGGACCAATTAGATCTAAACCATAACAAAAGACAACCCATATAATGAGAAAATATTCTCAAATCATATTTCTCATAAGGGTCTAGTATCTAAAATATGTGACACATTCTTACAAAATGAAGAGCAAAAAAAGATAATTCAGTTTTTAGAATGGGTAATGGGCTTGAATAGATTTTTCTCAAAATAATATACAAATGACCAACAGTTTAGAGATGTTTAACATCATTATTCAGGAAGAAAATGCAAATGAAAAACACAGTGGGGTACCGCTTCACATCCACAAGGGTGACAAGAATTTAAAAACAAAAATGTTAAAAAATAACAAGAGGTAAAATTGATGTGGAGAAATTAAAACCCTAATACACTGATGGCAATATAAAATTGTTCAGCTACTGAGATACCTCAATAAGTGAAATAGCATTATCATATGACTTTGCAATCTACTCTTAGGTTTAAATCTCAAGGAAAATAAAATATAGCACATATATACTAGATATATAAGATGTATATTAGATATCATATATTAGCTATTAGAATATAATATATATATATATATATTATATATACCATAAAAAGAATGAAGTGCTAACACAAGTTATGATATAGATGGACCTTAAAAAGTTATTAAGTTAAAGTGGCTATACACAAAAGGTCACATATTGTATTACTCTATGTGAAATGGCCAGTATAAGTAATTACATAAGAAATAGAAAACAGAGCTGTATTGACAGAGGCTGAGGTTGGGGGTGAAATGGCAAACGCTGCTTAATGATATGAGGTTTATTTTGGAAGGGAGAGAAATATTTTAGAACTAGAATTTATGGTTATACAACACTGGTATATATTTGATGCCTCTGGCTAATTTATATAAAATTACTGCTTTTAAGTTACAAGAATATCACCTCGAGGGGCAGGGGAGATGGCTTAGTGGAATAAGCACTTCCCTTGTGAGCGCAAGGGCCTGAGGGCCTGGTTCCACAAAAAAAAAAAAAGAATATCACCTCGAAAACTTTTATTTATGTTAATACCAAATTAATGACTACTATATCCTCTGTCATGAAGAAGCATAAGAGATAGTAGGAAATATTTATCTAAGATAAAAATACATTTTATAACATAATGTGACATATTAATAAATGTTTTCTTATAAGTACCATCTCTATCTTTCTTTGTAGTTCTTTTGCCTCATATGACATCAGATATCTTTATGCACATTTCTATCTCTCAAATTTACCTTCACAATGGCCATAATCAGTGAAAAATTTTACCAAATACACTTCTTGAAGATCAATAGGTCTTCCCTGGGAATGGAGGCTTTTCTTCTTATATAGAAATCAGACATGATTGTAATCTGAATGGTTTAAGAGCCAAATTTAGGAGATTATTTGTTCTAATTTTTCAGAAGGAACTAGCTTTTAGCAGGGATCAGAATTCTCACAGTCTCTCATATATAGCCTAAAGAACGTGTTCTGCTTTTTTTAAATAGTATATTTACTAGTCCTGAAAAGAAGCCATCAAAGTACTCAAGAAATATAGAAGGCTAGGTTATACTTGCTCAGGAAATGAGAACTGGCACTATCACCATTTCAGGTTGTAACTGAATTCATGCTATTCAAACATTAATACACCTTTGAATATATTGATAGAAGTTTGATCACTTACAGTCACTCAGGATTGCATTTTCTTTCCAGAGAGGCTTTGATATTGTGATGAATGAATGAAATTCCTATTCTTATTTTCAAAATAAAATAAACAATATTGAAATTATTACAGTGGGTCACAAGAATGTACCTAAAGTTTCCCCTGTCATTGTCCTTTTAAATCTAAATTGGCACTGCTGACAATGTTATTTTTCATATCAGAATTCTCTACCTCAACAAGCAGGGCAGGTTTATTCATGTGAGCTGGGTATGCAACCTCTGTCCTCTCATTCACTGTCAACCCTGTGCAAAGCAGCATGGGTGTTGTAAAGCAATAGATCTGGAAATGTGTAGATAAAGGAATATGTGGTAAGCTCTTTTCGATGCTGTAGACTAAAGACATTAGGATAGACAGGAAAAAAACATGATATAATTGGAAAAGGAAAGCAAGTGAAAGGAAACCTGAAAAGCCTAGTGCCAAAAGAACTTTGAAATTGTGAAAAATCTTGATGGAATGCTAGTTTGTTTTGTCACTATATTATAACACCTAATGCAGGCTAACCTCACAAAAGAAAGAAGTTTTTAGCCCATAGTTTTGGAGCCTGAAAGTCTAATGTATATTGTGCACATTCTGGTGAGGATTGCCCTTGATTTTGTCACCTTCTAGTGAATGTTAATAGTGGTGTGTGTGGGGAGAAAGAAATTGTATCCCAAAACAAGAAGCCAGCGAGCAATTCAGGAATAAGTCTTACTCTTATACCAACTCAAATTCATAAGATCTCAGAGGTCCCATAATATTCACCTCTCTTCCAAGGGAATCTCTCTCAGTAACCTTAATACATCCCACTAGACTTCACCTTATAAAGGTCCCACCATCTCCCACATCATCACACTGGGTGTCAAGCTTCCAACACATGAACATTTGGAGGACATGTTCGACCCATAACAGTATACAAGTCTTGTTTCCACTACTTGCTAGCTGTGTGACACTGAACTTCACCTCTTTGCATCTCAGTTTCAAGTATAAAAGAGTAATAATAATAGTATCTACCAGTACCTAATACAATTGTTATGAGGATTGAATGAAATTCTTTCATGTAAAATGTTTAGAGCTGTGGTTCTCAAATCCTCATGCATTAAAAATTCTGCAGAGACTTGCTAAAATGTGATGTTTAGTGCCACCTTCAGAGTTTCTGCTTCAATAGGTCTGGGGAGGTTCTCCATACAATTTACATTTTTTTCAAGTTTCAAGACACTGCTGCTACTGTTGCTATATGACCACACTTTGCAAACCATGAAGTTAAGATTCTGCTTAGCATACAATATGGAATTAGTACTGTATTTTGGAAAATTATAGCTACAAATGAGCATTTAATATAGGCCTGGTACTGTACAGGAGTTATATGTATTGCTTCATATAAGCATCACAACAATTTTAAATAAGGTACTGAAACCAGTACCTGATCATAAATGAAGAAATTAACACCAAAAGAGCTGAGAAAATTGACTAAAGTCCCATGGCTTAAAAGTGATAGAAATGCAAATTAACTCAATCTGTCTGACTTCAGGGATTATGAAGATTACTTCTCCAATCTGTTTCTGCCTTCTGACTCTGTAGTTCCTTGACCTTACCCCAGTATTCTGTGTGCTATCCCTTTGGTACCTGGGAATTAGTTTTATTGTCAGCCTGTCATAGACATTTAAATTTAAAACTTTTTCTTTTCTGTGTTCTCCACACTTACCTTCTCCACTTGCTAACCCAAAGAGAGAAAACCTGCCTGTGTATCACCACCATTATCTGGAATGTTCCTCTCTACACTCTGCCACAAATATTTTATTTCCTGTTTTCTAGTTTACATTGATACCTAGTTAAGGTATCATCTTTAAAACTCTTTCCACACTCATCTTTTTCTCTCTCATTACAAATAAATTCTCTGTTCTATTCCTCTAAGAATGTAGTACAGTGACTAAAAGCACTGGACTAAATTTGAATTCTAAATTTCATTTTTTTGCTATATGACCTTGAACAAGTTATTTAACCTCTTTGAGCCCCTGTCTCTTTATCTGTAAAATGATCGTAATGATGATGATGATTATAATGCCTACCTAAGGATTTTTGTGACAATTGTGGGATTTATCTATGTAAAATATGTATTTGACATAGTACAGAGGAGTTATATCATGATATAAAGAAAGTACTCAAAACATTGGATATTTTTCATCCTATCTTTTAATGTGGTCTATATTGAAAATATATATGCAAAGTATCATCTTATCATCACACTGTATTGTAATCATTTGGCCCTTTGTTTCTATCCTTTGGTACACTAGGTGTTCCTTGAGTAATTCTTTGTCTCCTTGGTCTCTATACTAATGTTTCTCAAAGGGTGGACCCTGTCTATAACTCACTGTTTGGTTTCATTGCATAGATCATGAACAATGCTTGACTGTACATTGAGATCCGTTACTTTGACTAAAAATTGTATAACTCCATCAGTTATTTCAACATAAAGTGATTTACTAGGTACTTTATTAAAATTTGTTAACTGATCTACATTACCGGTTCTCAAACTTTGGGCTTTAAGCCAGCAGCATTGTTGTTACCAAGGCACTTGTTAGATCAGATATCTAGGGAGGATCCCAGTAATGTTTTAAGATGCCTTGAGCTAAAGTTTGAGAAACACTACTCTGTACTGCCTGTCTTAATAAATGCTTTAAGTCCTAAGGGTCTACTCTGTATTGCCTTTCCTTTTAATCACAAGACATATTACTTTTGAGATTTTTCTAGAGTCATAGTGTAATGACATTACAATAAAATGAAAATTACTGAACTCCAAGTTCATTTCAAGGTTATGATGAGAAGAGAATACATATCTCGACATTATATGTAATATCCTTAAATTCACTGAGCTTTGAGCAAATTGGAGTTTTCTAGACTATTCCTATGTGGAAAATATCACTCTTTGCCATTCTTATCACAATTAATAAGCATCAAAGGACTACAGGAAAACAAGCCTCTCTCCACAACAAAAACACCTTTCTTTATGCTAAGCTAAAACAATTTCCCATTGATTGCAAAATATCTCTTAATCACATATTTAACTCATCTATTGAATTCTCCTGCCTATTTATGCATCCACACAATTACTGACAACTGCAGGGAATTTTAATTCCTTGGGAGAGTTCCAGAGACAAATCCTTAATAGAAAATATGAAAGTAGAAATTTTATCAAAATAATCTGGCCTTCCTTTCCACAATGCAATGTGTTCAACACTCTCCATAGCTATGCTAAACCATTAAGACATGCTTCATTTATCTTTGATCTAAGCAAAACTCAAAGTCATGGTTAATGAAGCAGATGTAAAGCTTCCCTTCTGGAAAGACTTCAGAAAATACTGAATGTCGAGATAGGACGCCTAGACTCTAACCCAGGCCTTTCTGTGCTGCAGGTATGTGATCTTATGCAAATCACTTTCCATCTCTTGGCTGCATTTCTTCAACTATAAACTAAAGTGTTTTGGATAAGGTAATGTTTAAAAATCTGCTTCTCTGGAACTTAAGAATAGCTTGAAAGCTAGGATTTAGAATTAAAGTGATAGTGAAAAACCGAGGTCACCTTCTTATAAATGGAGCTATAGGACATGATCCTGAAAATATCTTGCTCTGTGGAAACGTTGAATACCAGAATAGGTATAATTGGACTGATGGTGGAAGGTCATATTCTCTCAGGCTGAGTGTATTTCCTGAAGACAGGTTGGATGAACACTTGAGCCAGGGTCTTATATTCACCGTCTCTGTTAAGGGTGATCGAGGTTCATGCTCTTCAATATCTAAGCCCATTTCAATAAATTGTGCTCATCTCTAAACGTCAGTCTTGGACATTTCTTTCCACTGAGGTTTTGAAAGCCGCAAAGACCCTATGGGATCCATGTAGAGCTCTGCAGAACTTCCTGAAAAGACTCTGGAGTTGGCATCCTAACTCTTTTCTCCCTGTTCATCCCATTCTGCCTTAGACCTTGTCTCCACCTCAAAGGCCGGTGCAGCTTGGAGATTCATTGGTGTCACCTGTGCCATGGAAGCAGTTTTCAGAATGAGTTTCTTTTTCCATAATCCTGAGAGAGCTGAAAAACATACCTAGGATATCTTAGATATCTAAAAGAAATCCAGAATATATCTCTGAATAGGGAAAACATTTAGATTATTGAACAAAGTGAAGCTTTATATTGCTTCAGAATTAATCTATTTGTATTACTTGTAACATTCATTTTTAATAACAGCTTTTCAGAAACAATGGTCAAAGTGAGAGACACCTTTAAATTTATCGCAAGAAATAGCAGAATAGGTACATTAGATTATTACATTTAATGTAATAGTTTTTATTTACATTTTTTTTTATTTTGGCCAGCTCCACCTACCCTGAGGTTGTGGTTGGCACAACATATGGTGCTGGAGATCTAACCATATTCCCCTGTGCCTGCTTAAGCTTGTCTAAGCAGGCACTTAGACCATTGAGCTATCTTACCCACCCCTAAACTACTACTTATGAAATAAAACACTTAAAAGGATAATAACAGTTGAATATCCCTTATTCAAAATGCTTGGGAGAGGTTTATTTTGAATTTCAATTTTAGAATATTTGTGTATGCATATTAAGATATCTTAAAATGGGACTCAAGTCTAAACACAAAATTCACCTATTATATGCATATGTCTTATACATGTAGTCTGGACATAATTTTATGTGATATTTTTAGTGCCTTTATGTTTTTACAATGACCTATCACATACATATGGAATTTTCAATTTGTGGTACAATGTTGGTGTTTAAAAAGTTTCAGATTTTGGAGCATTTCATGTTTCAGGTTTTTAGATCAGTAGTGCTCACTCAGCCTATATTAAACACGTTAGTAGTTTCCTGCCCATATTATTAACTGGTTCTGTCTGTTGCATTTTTTACTGCTACTTTAACTTGTAAGTGTTTATTCTGATACTTGCTTATTATGAGTTTGACGCTCTCTGATTTTGCATGTCTGATTTTGGATCATTACCCTTGTTGTAGTGTTGGTTTTCATATTTAAATTCCAAGGAATTTTTGTAGCTAGTAAATACTAAAACAGCTTCAAGATGAACATAAGCATCTGAGTGCTCCAGAATCTGGCAGGTAGACAAACAAATACTGTCTAAGCAGATGCTTTAACAGCCAGGGGAAGCCTTAGGCAGAGCAGAGTACTAAGCCTAAGGGAGATGCCAGCAGAATCCAGAGACCATCATTTCCTAGCTTGTAAGCAGCTTAATTCCCCAGTGTTTTGCCTCCAGCTTGGGAGTTTTATTTCAGAAATCAAAGTAGGTTCCAAAAGCTTTGTCTCCCTTCTCTCAAACCTCTGCCTGAAATATTCCATCACCCAGGCACCTATGCCAATGAAATCAAGTGCAGAAATGCAAACTCGAAGGTGAGATGAAATCCCCAAAATCTGAAAACGTTTTCATGAATATTAAAATAAGATTTAATATTTGTAGATCACTTTTTATTTACCAGACATGGAAACCTAGTGCTTTAAGTGGATCAGCTAATTTAATCCCCACAAAAGTCTAAAAAGTAGATGCTGTTTTCTCCCATGTTATCAACCAGGAAATTCAGGTTGAGGGAAGTCATATGACTTATTCAAGGTTACAAAGGTAAAAAACTTGGGAATACAATTTGCATTCAATCTGATATTGGAACCTATACGCCTGTTCTCTTTATTACATTGTGTGTGCTGCATATGGGACACATTACTGTGGGAGAAGCTTTCATAGGACTGTGAAGGTTGAAGACTCCTGGGTATATTCTGTAGCACTTGACCTGTGTGCCCTCACTGCCTGTACACCACAATCAAGCCCACAGCTGATGCCCTATCATCCATAGGCCAAATGGCTATGTAACTATCTCTAGAGGAGAACTGTGCTGGGAGAAGTAATTCTGCCAAGCACAGCTCAGCAGATAAAAACCATTGCAGCCAAAAATTGGCCTGACAAGACACTGCGTGGCAAGAAATAAAAAGAGAAACAGCAAAAGCCTGGATGATTTGAGGTAAGGTTGAGCGTCCATAGGAGGCAGAAAATAAATAGCTTCTACACATTATTTGCCAAATGCATCTAGCAAAAGCCTCACTTAAAAAAATTCCAGCCAACACAACAAGGAGCAGGTGAATAAGTGACTGCTAGCAGGTACCCAAAACATTAAAAATGTCTTGCTTTTCCTGCCTGTTGCCATCCTTGATGGCTTTTCTTGCTGATTATATCCTAATAATCCAAAATTGCTGTAGCACCTGCCCTTTGAAATGTAATTATTCTCCCCAGAGGGGCTCAGAGCCTCTGGGTCAGGAAGACATCCACAGGTCACTAAGTTATTCTCTCTGTCACCAACAAAGCCATGCAAACACAAATGCCTTCCAAAGGCTTAAAGAAAATGCATCAGAAGGAAACAACAGGTCAAGCAGGAAAATAATACTCAAGAGAACCCAAGGTGATATTGTCTTGCAAAGAAAGCCCATTTCTCTTTTTCTTTTTCCATATAGCACATTGATCTTTGTCCTGCAAGCATTAAATTCAGTTTCTTTAGTCAAAGCACTCAAGATTGTATTAACAGGCAGTGCACTCATGCAGCTGTACTTTTATTTCCCGGTCAAACTATGTTGACCCACCATAGTGTTTCACCAGCATCACTCTGCCCCACATTCCTCAGTTCTTATGTCTTTAGAGCTTGGATCAATTGTGACTCTTGGAAGACTGTGATTCTCTGCCTCATGTGCAGGATTCTACTTGTTCACTTGTTGAATGCCAAACACTACAGGAAGGCACTACCAAGGCTACAAGGTAATTAGATGCAGCTTCTTCCTGCAAAGAGAAGAGAAAACTATAAAGGTACGTTTTATAAATTCAAATTTTCTCAAATCCCAGGAACAACAAGTACAAATCTTGGGGATGAAAACCTAGGTCTATTTGATTTCAGAACTTCAACTCTTAACCACTGTACTGAGAATTTTTACATTATTATTACTATTATTATGATTAGTGCATTTTAAGGAAGAGTCCACAGGGTATTCATGGTCTTACTACTAGATCAGACTTGAAGTGATCCTCCTGTTTACAGCCTCCCAAGTGTGGGGATTATAGATGTGCGCCAACACCAAAAACAGGCCAGGCGATTGAACTCCCCACCCTGTCCCCTGCATCTGCCTGAGCCGGAGCTTTAATCCAATGAGCTATTTGGCTGGTTCTGTTATTTTTTTTTAATTTTTAATTTTTTATTTTTTCTCCATAATATTATTGATAAACAAATAGCAATGAGACAGTTTCAAATCAA
>NW_004524774.1:2819524-2821206 GCF_000260255.1 Octodon degus | reverse complement strand
TCTTTGCATCATCTTGCAGCTGATGGATTATTTTTTCCTGCATCTTTGTTGTTTTTAAGAGATCCTTTCTTACCTTTTCAGTAGCTGCACCAGCATCTTCAAGATCTGAATCTCTGTCTTCACTTTCACTTACATGGTTTTGCAAGCTTGTGATTGAGGTTTTAACTTCCACTATATCTCTTTTACTTTGCTTCATGCAATCTATTTCTTTCCTGTATTGCTCATTCAAGGAATCCATCATTTTTCTAATCTCCTCTATTTTTTTTTTATCAATGTCTCCTTTAGAAGCAGTTATAAATTCTTTTACTGCAGTGTTTTTTTCCGATTGGATTTCCTCCCTATGTTTCTGTAGTTGCTTCTTTACTTCAGATGCTATGAGTTCTGTCAATTCTTTTTTTATTTCAGAAAAGAATTGCTTTTTGAGTTCCTCTATACCTTTCTGCTATTGCTTGTTTACTATCGGCATTATTAATTCATTCATTTCAGCCGAGCTAGTGTCCTCTCCACTTGTTCTGGGTGGGCCTTGGGTTTCCTCCATATGTTTCTGCATTTGATTCTTTACTGCAGATGTTATTACTTCAGGGATTTCTTTTTTTTTCCATTCTAAGTTCCTCTATACCTTTCTGCAGCTGTTTCATTATTTTAGAAGCCATTGATTCACTGCTTTCAGCTGTGTGGTTCCCAAATGCTCTGTGTTAGTGTCCTCTGCAGGTGGGCTTGTTACAGATGGGCTTGGGTTCTGAGGTTGCATTTTGTTCCTTCTCATCATTTTGTGTAGCACTGTCTTCTGACTTTTGTTGTAGATCTTCTTTGTAGTTATAACCTTAGCACCTACTGAAGTTCAGGTGCAGATCTACAATGTTTGGATTCATCCAGCTATGCCTGGCTTGTGTCTGGCTGCTGTGCTCAGCTCCTTCTGCTGCTGCCCTTGAGGGTGAACCTGTTGTGCCCCTCTGGCAAGATTTTCTGCTCCTGGACTAGTTGTGTCATTCTATCCTCTACACTCTCTGCAAGGATTTCAGTTGCAGATTTTCACCCCAGGCCTGTATGCCTGGCCTGATCTGAGCCTGGAGGGGACAAGGTGGAGTAGGGGGGAGAGGTAACTCTCCCACACACTCACTGGGCCTGGGCTAGGACTGGGTCTTGGGGTTCCAGGAATGGGGCAGAAATTCCTACTTGGAGGGCAGGGTAGGGGAGGTGCTGCGGAGTGGTGGGGGGCGTCCGTAGGTGGTGGAAGATGGTCTCACCCATGCTGCCCCTGGGCTGGGACCAGTAATAGGTCCCTCCGGCGCAGAGTAGCATGAAGGTCTCCCACACACTCACCGGACCTGGGCTCGGACTGGGTCTGGGGGTTCCAGGAATGGAGTAGAAATTTCTACTCAGTGGGCGGGGTGGGTGAGGTGCTGCGGAGTGATGAGCGGCCTCCCAAGGTGGTGGAAAAGGGTCTCTCCCATGCTGTTCCTGGGCTGGGACCATTAATAGGTCCTGCCAGTGAGTGCAGGGTAGCTGGATGCTCTGTTATTTTATTTTTTAAAATTATTTGTAAAGATTACAAAATTGAAAAAAACTAGAAATGATACAATATTTCATTGAACAATAGGAATTTGACAATGGTTGTTCAGTTACATGATGTTATGTTTAAATTAGATATATTGGATTGCCAGATATAAACCTGCAAAGAT
>NW_004524774.1:2794563-2819424 GCF_000260255.1 Octodon degus | reverse complement strand
TAAAAATTAAGCATTAACTGCTCCTTTCAATAGAGCAGAAGAACACAGCAGTGCAATTATCCAAGCTATATAAATATACCTTTTTCCCTTCTTTTTTCCTTTTCCTCATCCATTTTTTCCTTCCCATTGAACCCACTCTTTCCATTTCACAATATCTATTGTACCTTGCAGATTTTATTTACTCCTTCAGGGTCTTATACTGGTGAGACAATACAATATTTGCACATGTGGATCTGATTTATTTCACTTACTGTGACTTTTTTGGCACAGAATTTTGTTATTTGTGAATGTGATCCAGTGGAAATTATTTTTGTCCTTATATTTACGCATTCCAAACTTGAGTTACAAGTGTGGGCATGAGAATAACTGGAGAGAGGGTATTAATAAAAATACATTAATGTCCATTCTGATAGAAAGCCAAGTTTACAATCTCTCTGCTGTGGAAACTTAGAATTGGGTTCTTTATAAAGTACTTTCTGATTCTGAAGGTAGAGAATTCCCAAAATTTGTAAGCACAGACATTCAACACTGAAAAGCCAGGCTGCAGGCTACTAAGTGCAAAGTATTCCACAGCCTGTTTTCCACTTTATTTTTAGATGGTTTTCTGTATAATACAGATAGTTGAGACTGCCTGCAATGCTTTCTTGGAATACATTCTGTCCTATTTTTCCCCTCTAAGACTGTGGCTTCAAATTCACCTAATTACTTCCCTGTGCAGCACCACATTAAGGAGGCTTCAAAATGGAGATGACAGAGTGAGTTTAATTATTCTCTAATGTGCTTAAATGTGGCAATGGTGTGTTTACCGCATAAATAACCACTCTAAAAGACAGTGAGTGTTTTTGTTTGTTTTTATTTGAGTTCTTTTTTTAAAATTTGCTTTCTTTTATGTAGACAAAATAGAAGATTAATCCTGGTTTAAAGACTTAGGTTGTCATCTTTTCCACGTAATGGTACACTGTGGCAAAAATGTTTCACTAAGTCATTCTAGATCTCCTTCCCTGTCTCTTTTTAAAGAAAAAGACATTGTAGGGAAATCAAACCAGTAACCATCCTTATTATCAAGCTAGCTTACCTCAATTACTTATTTTTTCATAATAGTTCTTTGATTTGTTGAGAAATATCAGGGCCATTTATTGTGAGATTAATCTAGAACACAACAATGCATGTATTAAAATGAAAGTAGTAGCCAAGCATAATGGTGCATGCGTATAATCCCAGTACTTGAGAGGCTGAGGCAGCGAGATCACAGTGAGTTTGAGGCTAGCATGGGCAACATAGTGAGTTCAAGGTTAACCTGCACTACAAAGCAAGACCTGGTCTCAAAAAAGTGAATTAACTGTACAATTAATTGAGGGAAGAACAAATTGAAGAATAGGAAAAGATTTTGTTGGCCTTTTTATAAGGTACTTCATGAGTATTTGAAAAATTACATTTTATTTTCTATTTGAGTTCTTCTGCTCAAGGTCATTTCTGCTGGTTCAACCCTGAGCAACACAGAATAAAGACAGAAGACAATTTTCAAGGTACAAAGGAACCAGGAGAAGCCCATATCTAGTGGACAAGCAAGTAAACTTCTTTAGTTGGCCCAATTTAATAGCAAGTGAGGAGCACAGGGTACTTTTCCTGGAACAGTGACTATAGTAAATAGGGACAAAGTGATGGAGAACAAGTTTTGCCTTATGCTGAGGTACCCATGTCCTTTACACTGTCCTCAGCAGACATTACCTTGCCTCAGGAACACTGCAATTAGTCTTCCATGTATATCCAGGAAGCATGGCACCCTTCCAAATTCTTCTGCTCCTGAAGCAAGGGCACATGGTGCTTGAGACCATAGGAACCCAGTCATATAGCTGGGTCCTCAGCATAGTAAAATGTTATTTTGTATACCCTCATCTCCAATGCTCTTCCCCTTAAATTTCTTACTAAAGTGGAATATTGTACACCTTCAAAGAAAAGATTCCCAGTGCTAAAACAAAATGTTCATCTGTGAATTTTCAGATATTATTTGTACTCCATATGCAGAAATGAATCCACAGCTTAACAATTGTTTTCTTTTGTTTGTATTTCTGTTTTATTATTTACAACAGACAGACTTTCTAGAAGAGTTTTACATACCTGCTTAGCAAAAAAACAGTGACCTAGTTGCTTTGAAACTAGATTTGTTTTTAGTGGAGTAGCATAGAGATATTAGTAGCCCATTTTAGTTGTCCAACCCACTTAGCATAACACAAGAAAGAGTATGTCATGAAAGATTAGTGGTCCCTTGAATGATGAGTTTCATCATTCAAGAGGCATTTTCTTGTTTAATTTCTTATACATTCAAATCTTTTATCCTTGTGAAAATTTGTAATCTACTCATGCGAATATAAAGTACAAGGGAGTTACGCAGAAGTGAATTCATTTGAGGTAATGGGGTATCACTGACACAAAAAAGGGGATTGGAATCAGAAAAAGGCAGAACAATATGAGTAGACTACAGTCATCTGGGTTGCATCCTCTGCCCCATAAGTTATAGGTCATGACTACCTCTGCCACATCCTGGCCCTTTCACCTTAATACCAAAATCCTACAGCTCTGACTAAAGCATCAAGTGATATTCTAAGACTAGGAGTATTCAGTATTGATTATCAATTCCCATAGAATCAGTTATAGCCACAGAACAGCATTGCTTTGCAAATTGGAGACCTGAAATCCAGGCCAATAATTTTTGATCTCTAACTTGGCTACTTCAGAGCCTTATATTCCTTATCCTTAAAATAAGGTTAAATAAAATGGTTCCTATGATAGCTATGAGGTCTTGCATTTTGTTTGTTTCTCTCCTCTTCTTCATGTGGTTTGATGCAAACCCATGAGCCCAAGGGAATATCTGGTTAGTGTCTCTGCCAAAAGACATCTGGGTTGTATGAGGCAGTGGGTCTCTGCCCATATGACTTGAACATATGCATGTCCAGATCCATCTTCTCTTCCTGAGCAATGAACTAATATCCTTGCCAAAACTATGCAAACACTATTCTCCAGGGCTTATGGCTCTAAGAATTGTTAGGTCATTCTATCTGCTTTATGATCTTTACACTCTGTAATTTTAACTCTATATGTTGTAGGTAATGGTGATACTCAAATATCCTTTTCTACGTGCCTTCTTTTTAATAAATATTAATTAAATATATATCATGTTCTTACTACTTGATTGCAAGTGATATCAATTGAAGAGATAAATATAGATAGATGACAGATAGATTGATAGATAGAAGGATAGAGAAGTGGAAAATAGTATCTGTTGGAGGACACAGTTTGAGGCCCTCTATTGAATTACTAACACTAAAAATAACAGAAAAATATATGTAATTTTTTATTTTATATATCCATGATAAATCTCATACATTAAGCAAAGTAAGAGATTAACAAATATAATAATATACTGTAATAAAATTTATTTTAAACTTGTAAGTATTAAGATTTCTGGAGTATTCTATTTAATATGGGTCAATATCTACAAATGAACTACTTATAAAGTAATTAAGTGACATATTATAAAATCAAGACTATCACTGCCATGAATTACCAGTAAGGAGGGAAAATCTTATAGTGATTTTAAAATGAATTCTTAAAAATGTTATTAAAATTAACTCTTGGAGTGATAGTGCATAAGTTTTTGAAAAAAAATTGCACAGGGTTGCAAAGTGGAAGAAAATATTGTATTAAGATTCCTTTGATGAGAAAAAAAATATATATATATATACACGATAGATAAATATTTATACCACTGACTTATTTTAATTCATTGAAAAAATAGTATGTGCTTATATTGTTTGGTAAATAATGCATGCCTATATCTTGTAATCTAAGAAACTAGTTTGAAGATAACAATACACAATGTATTATCCATTGTTAACCTCTTAACATCACGTTTTGAATTTTTTTTTGTATTTTTTAGGGAAGGGTCTACAGGGTGTTCAGGGTCTCACTACTAGATCAGACTTATAGTAATCCACCTGTTTACAGCCTCCCAAGAGCTGGGATTACATGCACACGCCACCATGCCCAGTCTCAATTGCTGTCTCAGCATGCCCTGGTGGCAGGGCTGGCACAGCAGTCCCAGGAATTGAACCCTCAACCACTGAGCCTGTTTGTAGGCACTTTATTCTGTTGAGCTATTTGGCTGACTGTATGTTTTGAAATTTTGTATTATAATTATTTATTATTTTTATCTCTTTAAAACAGATTTCCTTTGATGTCAAGCATGACAAACTACCTAGGGAGCTAGTTGCAATCCTATGGCACATATCCTACTGTGGGCTGTTTGTATCACTGCAAGCTCTGGAAGGTACCCCTTTGCTTAAGAGCTTTGCTATTAACTCTAATACCTAGACAAATTAAATCAACATTACCTGGGAATTATTAAAAATGAAGTGTCTTTTACCCCACTGTAAATCGATTGAATTAGAACCTGAATTTTAATAAAATCTTTATGTGAGTTATATGTACATTAAAATTACATAATATTGGGGGAAACTGGGCCAAGGAGATTGCTTGCCTGGCAAGCACAGAGTCCTGAGTTCAATCTCCGGTACTGCAAAAAAAAAAAAAAAAGAAAGAAAAGAAAAGAAATTGGGGATAGCTATTCTCAACCTTGGATGTGTATTAATAAGATAGAGAACTTTTGCAAAGCACTGGAATTCACTCTCATTCATACAGTGGTATCTCAACTAGTGGGAAATGGAGTGATTCGCTGATTGAAATTTCAGTGGAATATTTCTTGGAATTATTGCAAAATAAATATAAGCAGGCTAGAACCAAGGATCTACCTATTAGCTATGGCATAAGATAGGAAAAATCACTTCATTTCCAAGTTTCCCTACAAAAACTAAATTTTTGAGCAGGAAAGCTGCATTCATAGTGTCTAGTATAAGCTTCAGAGCAATGATGAACATGGAACATTCCAGGGATACCAAGTGAGCCAATCAAAATAGCACAGAAAGCAAGAGCTTGTGTTGTCTTTGAAAGTTTTTTAACTATGATCATGCTCACATTCACATGTCATCTTCCTATTTTTTTGTTTCATGTGTTTCCTTTAAGATATTATGTAATTGGCATTATTAAACATTGCTTGTAAACTTTTAACCATTACATTTTGGATTTAGACTGTCCCAAAGGTCCATGTGTTGAAGGCTTGGCGGCCTGCTTGTGCAGCTACTGAAAGGTGGCTAAGTTTTAAGAGATGAGGCCCCAAAATAAATTTAGGTCCTTGGAGGTGTGCAATGAAAATGATATTTGGTTCCTAGCTCCTTCCTCTATTTTTACATTCCAGCAACCACAAGATGAACATTGCTCCTCTACCACATGTTCCTGTTATGTTGTGATATGTCATCTATTATGGCTTATTTCTAGATGTCCCCTCAGAAAAGCCTAATGTTGAGATTATGGCAAGGCTCCTGTTTGGGCTTTTAACCAGATCAGTGTTAAAAAACAAGAGCAAAGATTCCAGCAGAATGACCTAAAACATGAGTTTGGCCAGAAAGGAAGCTCCAGTAAAGCTGTGGACTGCAAAAAATAGAGCATAAAATGAATGTGATTTCTGAGAGGAAGCTAGTCAATGGAAAAAATGGCCTGAGGACATCATGAGAAATAGGAGGACTCCAGCCGTTGCAGCCTCGAGGTTTCAAAGGTAAAAGAATTTGCTTTGAGAAGAGAGTCTCAGAGCAGAATATTCCAAAATCATAGTGGCCTAAAGAATTTGTCCCTCAGGATTGAGGTCAGAATGTTCAATGATCCAGATGCTTGACCCCTACCGCCAAGAGATAAGGTAGTCTGGATATTATTATAGTTTGCAACAACCTTTGGCATTATCCATGTGATGCTGGTTTTAGGTGCATGCACAGTGGAAGAGTTGTCAGGTCAGTAAGGCTTCCACCTAGACAGAAGAATGCTTTGGATGTGAATATTTTGGTTTCCTCTTCTTCAGTGCACCACATATTAGCTTTGAAGAAGTTAGGAATTTTTATAAGCATTTTCATGGTTTGTCTTGTGTTTCTATTTTTTGGGAACCTTGTGGTTTAATGTAGTAGAAATAGTTGTTTGCACTACAGAGATCTCTTAGTTAACATCTAATTTTCTGTGGAGTCCTGTTCTCTCTCTCTCTCTCTCTCTCTCTCTCTCTCTCTCTCTCTCTCTCATCTATGTGGGGTTCTCTAGGTCAGCTATCCAACATGGGAGCAGGGTTCTGCTGTAGGCCTGTTTTAAACTTCTGAGATATCAATTTTATTCCTTTAATATTGTTAGATGCATATCCAACTTACTGTTGCTTCATAGCTCTTTTCTCACATCATACATCTCACTGTAGAATCTATTCCTACCCAGTTGCTTGGGTTTGGTTTTTGTATATGCACTTCTTTGTTGTTTTTGTCTCCATTATTCACGTTAAAGATTTTCCTCAATTGTCTCTTTATTCTTGGCTGCTTATTCCCAAAGAAGAGTTAGAAGCAGAAAAACCAATTGTAAAATCCAAATGTGTGTGTTTTGTTGTAGGATGTTTTGATTGAGTTATTTCTTTGTAGGAATTGTGATTTCAGTAAGGACAAAAAAGATTTGTTAGATATAATTATTTTTAAGGTAATGTTCAGAAATGTAAGGTTGTTTCTCTTTACTGCCATTTTGGGATTAAGACTTACTGAGATGTTAAATTCAAGTATTACTTGCTCATAAGTTTTCCTTCTCCCAAATGTTATTCCTCAGGTTACTTATTATGTTTACTTATTGCAGGATTATGATTTTTAAGATATACTTTTATTTTAAATTTTGGAGCTCTTAGGGCAAATCAGAAACAAATATGATTTCTATTTAATATAATAAGAAATATTCCCTGCATTCTTGTATCTTTAGAAACAAATCGTAGGTTTTCCTAGAGCAAACAGTGTATAAAACCTCTTCTTTCCTGAAATCCTAAGTCATTCTTTTTCTTTTTATTTATTTATTTATTTGTGTGTGTGTGTGTGTGTGTGTGTGTGTGTGTGTGTGTGTGGCCAGCTCAGCCCACCAGGGGGCGGGGCTGGCTGGCATGTGGTGCTGGGGGATTGAACTGCGGTCCCTTTGCTTTGCTAAGCTTGTTCTAAGTAGGTGTTTTAGACCACTGAGCCATCTCACCAGCCCCGTCATTCTTTTTCTTATGTGAAAAATTTCTGTGATTATCCAAATGAGATGACAACATTTACCCTCCCATATTTGTAGTAAAGGCATAATTCCTGGATAATAATAGCTCCTGTTTTCTCATAAATGATTGTAGAAGGAACCCAATGTGTCTGTGGACATAAATGATACTATAAAGAACAAATGGCTTTTAATTTTTACTGAGCTTTTCTCTATATAAAAAGAACACTTAAATTGGAAAAGAAAGAAATTAAAAATGCTAAATTTTTCTGATTTCAGTCTTTTGAAGGAAGTTTCTTGAATTATTTTGAATAATAGTTGATACATCACTAACACACTTTATCCTAATAAGTCAATTATTGACCTAGCACTTAGGTATTTATGGTGGACAGTACCTAGTCTGGTTTGCACTTACATGTCCCTCAAGAGCCCTGTGTGCTCATAGGCAAGGCTTTTGGGGAAGGATTGGATTATGGGGCTTTATAGTTAACCTGCTTTTAAGAGGTAGAGTCTGTTTCAAAGAGACAGGTTATTTGGGGTGTACTGTGGAAGGCTTTAACTCTCACCTCAGCTCCCCCCTTTGTTCTCTTCTACCCAGCTGCAATGAGGTGAGCAGCTTGCTTCTCTCATTCTACTCTGCCATTTGGTCCCGTATTAGAAACACCTCTCCATGGATAGAAATGTAAACTAAAGTAATACCTATATCTCTAGCAGATGCCTCAAATAATGTGACTTGTTTTTTATGTTTCTGAACCTAAAGAAGATATTGGTTCTCATAAGTGAGATGATTTGTAGGAATACACTCAAACATTTAAACACATGTCCAGGTTCAGACCCAACCACCTTTAGGAAGTCACAGCAGTGATGGAAGTTGAAGGTTGATAGTTGTAAAGCAAAAGGAGAGACAGGCACTTGCTGAGATTAACTCCAGTTAGATTCTCAAATTCAATTCAATTGCTCATCTTCTTTTCAACAGTAGTTTAAATGGCTTTCAGATATTACAATTTATGAGATTGGAACAGATACAAATGTGATCTATCTGTGATACTTGGACACTTTTTGAAATTGAATATAACACACTGCACTATAACATTTCTTGACAAAAAAGGGTCTAGCATTTTCAAACGTTCATAACTGAAAAATCATAGCTCTGGCAGGAAATTTCAGAGCAATTGGTTTTCCCTCAGTACATTTGCTTTTGGCCTGACTGTGAGATACTGAAAGACAGAGAACTCTAGTGACAAGGTCTAGATAACATCTGTCATCCTGTGAAATGATTCACTCTAAAATTACCATATTTACCTAAAAAATTTTACCTAAAAAATCCTGTAATATTATCTCTTGTGCAACTCCACATAAAAGAAAGATAAATGTCTTTGAGTCAAATGCCATTGCTTCAAGATTAATTATCAATGGAAGATTCAGTTTTCAGGTTAGTACCAAAACAGACATACACATAACCATTATGCTAATGGTGTGGCTAGTGTGATCACTTTTGTAATAAGTGCCACATGAGGAAAATGAGCAGCTTTACACAAATTGACAGTATGTGATACAAATAAACTAACAAGGTAAAATTATGAAGAAGCCAAGTTTCCATAAACTTTGATTTTCCACCAAATGTAAGCATTTGCATGCCTTGGAAAATTCAGAGTCCTAAAAGTGGTACAGTATAGTCTGTTCAAAACTGTAGCATTTATAATTTATCTTAAAGGAATTTTCATTTCCCTTCAATACTGGATAGCAGAGAAACTGACTAATCAGCAAACCTTGTCATAGACAAGGCTTGTTCCCCTGGAGAGAAAGTAATCCCCAGAGAGTCAAGAGCTCTAGGGAGAAATAACAGACCTGTCCCACAGCACTAGTGCCAAGAAAATCCCACAGCTATAATAAAATGAAAAAAAGAGTGGGGTTTTATTCTTAAAATGAGAATTTCACAGCAAGATAGACTAGTAGAAGAAACCAAGGATAGCACCCACTATTTTGCCATAAAGTACTTAAACAAGTTCTATTTGGGAGAGGGGTTATTTAAGAAGAAGCTACAAAATATTTCCACATCGGGGTTTCTAGTGTTACTCTCTCACACTGACTGGTTGAGACACAGCCATGGGAGACAGCCTTGGGGAGGGTACAGGTTAAACAGTATTCCCTGAGAAGTTTAAATTCAGGCTAGGAAGTACATGGGCTCTGCCCTTCTCAATAAGAAATCAGGCCCAAGAGTGTAGTTTCCAGAAGAACCTGGATTTGAAAGTGCTAGCATTATCTGCTTGCACCCATGTCACATTTGCTACGTCTAGTAGACAACAGGAAGGAGTTGAAGGGAGATAATATGCTTTCAGGTCATACTCACAGTGGCCCACTTTTTTCAAGCTCTAACAGCAAATCAGCTATAGCAACAAAATAATTCAGTCACCTTCCAAACATTTGAAGATTTGGGAGCCATTTTGGATAAAAGCCATAATATCAACATTTGTGAAATTCTTTCCATTCAACCCATATGTAATTCTTGTCCATTCAATAAAGCATATTAGGATTCAAAGAAGTGGAATGAGTGATATTATAGCACTATTCTTGGATCTGCTGTAACTTTTGTTTATTTTTTAAACAGATCTTTTACACTTCAGATTTTTCAAGTCCAGCATATTACTTGTAATATCTCACAACTGACTTTGGCACATATAGATGTCAAGACATAAAGGTCTGATGAGATAGCTCAGCAGACTAAGCATCTTGCTTAGGCAAGTGCAGGGACTGGGATTCTATCCCTGGTACCACATGCCATGCCAGCCCCACCCCCAGGCCCGCTGAGCCATTCACAGAGTCTGGGTGTGGTGGTGCATGCTTATAATTGCAGTGCTAGGGAGGCTGAAAACAGAAGGAACAATACCAGTCCAAACCATGCAGTGAGACCCTGAACCAAAAAATAAATAAACAAATAAAGCTGTCAAGACATTTGAATCTACTCTTCTTTTTTTTTTTTCAGTTCTGTAACTTTATTTCAGTTAGTTCTCATCCACATTCATTATCTGGAGATTTTTGAATGTGGTGACAGAGACATAGGTTACCAAGGTATACATCTCATTTGGTGAATCTTCATCCTTATTCCATTTGCTGGACAGCCGTACCCAGATATGAAATGGAACATTCCTCATTCCTTTGGCCCAGACAGCTTTGTTGAGCCAGGTGGTAATTTGCATGTCTCGAGTCTCTATCTCCTTCATGGCAAACTTCTGGTTCTCCTTAAGTGCCTGAGGGGCGCGCTTCTTGAAGCCCATTCCGTGGATGAGCTTGTGAATGTTGATTGTGTATTCTCGCATCACCACCTCGTTGACCACAGAGCAGCCCTTCTCACCACTCTTCTTTGAGGGAGCCAATCTACAGAGCCCAAGTTGGAAAGAAAGAGTGTGGTGAATTGTGGGATGGAAGGCTGTGGTTGCAAGTACACATTCCTGAATCTACTCCTCTGATCATGATCTGACACAACATGTCAGCCTACTTATCTAAGGACTAAATATTTGATAAAATTTTTAAGCACATTTTTCTTTGTCTTCAATAATAATATTGAGAACTTGAGAAGTAAAGAGTAACATTTTTTTATACATTAGTGAGCTAGATGGTTGTACTGGTCAGGGTCTTTTACTAGCTGTTAAATAGTATCAGGTAGTTAGTTTTTATTGTCCATGCATGTGTCAGTCCTTCAGACATTTCCCAATCTGGGGTTAATGGATACTAACTGGATTAATTTTCCAGCACACCTCTTCTAAGTCTAGATCCTCTTTGATCTGCAATCAAGAATGAATGTCTTATTTTTACACTGACTCCAGGCCTTAGCCGCATTTATGGAATTATAATGGACTAAAGCAGTTTACACAAAGAAACCAGTTTCTCTCTGCATGGCTACATGAGAATATGAAATCCTGAGCATTAAGGCTGTCATTGCCATGTTCTATATAATGTAAATATTAGAAGCTGCAAATACCGGACTGCAGAGAATAATGAAAAGATCTCACAACATCTAAGTTGTCGTCCCATTTTGTTCCTGAGGTTCTGTAATATTTCTGTCTTTAGGTTAACCGAGACATTCCTTTATCCTTATGATGATCCTTCCCTTTTTCTTAAGTTAAATTGAGCTAACATTTTATTATTTTAAGTAAAGAATTTCTAAGTCACATAAAACACAGTCTCTTGTTTTAAAGGTGTGCAACTTAAAAAGGGAGTGCATATTTTAGTAATACAATATTTATTTTATTACTTTTTCTCATGTTCTTTAACCAAAAGAGAGTATAAAATCTATCTTATCTATTTGTGCTGTTTTCATCTGAAAATAATCCTTCAGAGGAAAGGAGAAGTGATTTTTTTGTATCAAGACTGTAGTATGTAGAAGAACACAGCCCAATATACAGGACAGAATATAATAAAAACTTCATCTTAATACTACATTTGATCACAAAATTAAAAATCTCAATTGAGCAGGAAATTAGAGATGAACAAAATAGATAAAAGCTATGATCCAAGCAGTTGTGGCAGGTTATATTTTACAAAAGATGACAACAATGGTATTCCTTACTCCTTACATGGTCTCCACAGAGTTCCCACCCCTCCACAAAGATGTCCAATCATTTCTTCCCCCCATTAATTCTGCCTGTTCTTGTCTTGCTTACAACCATTAATGAGTTAGAAACAATGATGTGGAATAAAAGGGGCTAAGATTTAAAAGCTGATATCATTTCTGCCTTATTTTCTGGAATAAATACACTTGATCTTTCAGAAAGTGCTAAAGCTGTCATACTCTGAAGACGCCCAAAATAGCCCCAAAGAAAGCACATGGAGAAGCCCTAAAAATTCATGAAAATTGATGCCCAGTCAGCCACTTCTACTGCCACCCAGTAATGTTCAGTTCTAGCCACTCTTTTCTCATTAACAACGTATTAGTTATATAGAATACCGGGATTCATCATAACACATTTGTACAGCATATAACGTCATATACACTTGATCAGTTACCCCCTACCCATTTGTCCTCTCTCCCTCTGAAACTCTTCTTAATAGTCTCCTTTCTATTTTCATATTGTCTTTTCTCCCCTTAGACTCCTCATATGAGAGTAAACACATGATACATATCTTTCTGATATCTAGTTCATTTATTTAATGAAATAATCTCCACTTTCTCACAAAAGGCAGATTTTGTTCTTCTTTATGGAAAAAAATTACTTTTACTTTTAAAGAGAATAAAAAAATTGAAAAACCATTAGAAATAATACAGAATCTCACTAAACAAAATGTTACTAAAATGATAAAATGAAGGACCATTTTGTATCTATATAATCAAAATAGGGTAGATATACAGCTATGTTCTCTTAATTTAATGAAAAGATTTGTTCTAATAGTGTTTGTGGATGGGATGTCATGTCTGCATCTTGTACAATGAATAGACACTGAGACAACAATATGCAATGTATTTATCATTGAAAGTGTCCTCATTGCTATTTGTTTCTGAACAAAATTATTTTAAAAAGTGATAGAAATTCCACAGCAGTTGTTACATTGCACAGTGTTTTCTTCAAATTTGTTGTTCAGATTACTAGATATGAGCATGCAAAATAGGTCAAAACCTTATAAAAAGTTAAACAGGAGACAAAAAAAATTAAGCGTTAACTGCTCTTTTCAATAGACCATCAGAAATTAGTAGTATGAGGGCAGCCAGGTAGCTCAGTGGATTAAAGTGCCTACCTAGGCAGATGCAGGGGCTGAGGTTTCAATTCCCCACCTGCCATGCTGGCCCCATCCCTGGGGCATGCTGAGACTGTGATTGATACTGGACGTGGTGGTGTGCATCTGTAATCCCAGTGCTTGGGAGGCTGAAAACAGGAGGATCACTATGAGTTCACGCTGTGTAGTAAAACCCTGTAGACCCTGTGCTAAATACATTTTTGAAAAAAGAAATTAGTAGTACAATTTCTCAAGCTATCTTATGTAAATAGATACATATTCATTTTACCTTTCCTTCTTTCTTTTTTCCTTTCCCTTATCCCAGTTGTTCTTTTCCTTTGAACAGTTCCTTTCCCTTTCACAATATCTATTGTACCTTTGAGATCCTATTTACTCTTTTAGGTTCTTACAGTATAGAGACAATATGATGTTTACACAATTGGGAGTGATTTATTTCACTGAAGATTATGGTCTGTAGTTGTATCCATTTGCCTATAAAAACCTTAAGTTTATCTTTATTTATAGTGGATTATTATTATACTCCATTGTGTAAAAACAGCACATCTTTTTATCCATTCCTCAGTTAATGGGCATTTGGTTTGTTTCCAAGAAATAACTATGACAAATTGCACTGCCATAAACATGGGTACACATATATACCTGTGCTGTGATGTTGTCAGGTCTTTGGAAAAATATCAATGAGGGGGATAGCTGGGTTGAATGGAACAACCAAACCCCAACATTTTTAGGAAAACTCCGCACTGCTTTCTACAGTGGTTGTACCAGTATATACTCCTACCCACAGTAGGGAAAGGTTCTTTTTCTCCACATCCTCTCCAGTATTTGTTATTAATTGACTTCTTGATGATAGCCATTCTTTCTCCGGTGAGACACAATCTGAGTGCTGTTTTAATTTTCATTTCTCAAATGACCAATACCATTGAACTTTTTTCATATATTTATTTGCCATTTATATTTTGTTCTTATTTAAACTCCATTGTACATGAACAAACACCTAGGTTTTTCTCAGAGCTTATTATTGTTAATTGCACTAAAATAAGTAGAGGAAGGCACATAACTCTATAGTATGCTGACTTTCATTCTTTCAGGAATATTCTGAAGTATGAGATAGCTAAATCCAATGGTAGCTCTTTTGGCAGACTTTGAGGACCCAACAACATATTTGCAGAGTGCCTATACTAATTTACATTCCCACTAACAGTGTATTAGGGTCCTTTTTCCCCACATCCTCACCAGCATTTACTGTTTTCTGTTCTTGATGTAGCAATTCTGACTAGTATAAGATGGAATCTCGGTGTAGTTTTGATTTCCCTCATATGTTTGACTACCCTGTGACTGGGACTGCAAGCCAGAACCCCTACATGAACACATTATGACTTCCTAATCCACAGAAACATGAAAGTTGGGAAAATACTTATTATCATCTTTGGTCCATACATTTTGGAGTGGTTTGTTCTTTGGTAGTGACAACTAAACAAGGAAAAAGAACCCCAACATCTTCAGTAGCAAACTTTTCTTGGTACAATTCTAAAATCAATGCAAAGTACTGAAACCAGCAAACAAACAAACAAAAATACTTTAGGATAGAAATTTCAAAACAAAGAGAATGAGAAAGTGCATTAATCTCATCTGTAAAACTAAACTGTGTTATAAAAGTGTAACTTTTCTTAGATGAAGACCATTTTAATTATGTGCTTTCTTTATCCATTACTCCAAAATGTGATACATGGGTAACAACTAGCCTGATGATGGATTTGGTGGTGAAACAGTTTTGATTATTCAATGGTCATCAAGCTATAATGATGTGTAATCACAAATAATGTACTTATGGACAATTGAAGGGAAGGAAAAGGAAGAAGATAAAAATCAATTTAGCTATAATAGCTTTGCCTGCTAATTTACTGACTGACTTAATAGTTACTGTAAGTTGTGCTGATACACATGGATCCTTTACAAAATGATTGACTTAGATAGCAAGATCTGCAAGCAGTTAGTTGCCTTCTCTCTTTCTAAGATACCAATGTAATGTTCTCTGAATAACCACAGGAAGTTGAAGGCATGGAGTTATACCCACAATGGGATTTGTGATTTAAAGGTGGGTTTGATGTAAATGATGTTGTACAGTACTTAAAAGATTTTTTATGTAATCTTTCAACTTCATGAAGAAGAAAAAAAATGTTTCTTAATGATTCTTCAGAATGAAAAACAAAGCTATGAACATTTACTACAAAAAGCCAAGCCATTTCATCTGCTCATTTCCAATATAGCAAACCAGTTTTGGCTGTTGGGCTCAGCACATCTTAGTAATACATGCAAAGTTTACTCAGCATTTCAACTGATTTTCCTAACTCCGAATAAGAAGAATTTTTTTTTTAATTTAGTACCAGGTCTACAGGGTCTCACTACACAAATTGAACTCATAGCAATCCTCCTATTTTCAGCCTCTCAAGTGATGGGATTACAGGCACGTGCAATCACACCCAGTCTCAGCGCGCCCTGGGGGTGGGCCCAGCACAGCAGATCAGAGATCGAACCCTGGTCCCTGTATCTCCCTAAGCAGGCACTTTAATCTGCTGAGCTATCTGGTCAGCCCTTTATAAGAATTCTGACAGCTAGAGAACCAATAATAGTTCCCTATTGGGTCCCAGAAAATGAAAGCTAGTTTAGCAAATGGCACCCTCATAGGTTGTACCCTGACATATCTTCCCTAACTTTCAAGCTTTCTGCCTAGTAGGAGTTGAAGACCTTGGAAGTTTGAGCTCTCTATCAATGAAAGATGTGCGTAATTCATTTAAAGACTTGGAACAGAAGTAAAGTTCGCCTATTTTGAAAGCTATTGGGATTTTGTCAGTTTGGTGATCCTTTTTTAACAGCTCTCTGATAGATTATTGAATCTGGGAAGAAACCATTTTATGAATGAAAGTATGTGTGGCAAATATTAATAGATACTAAGTTACTCTTTTACTGTATCAAAAATTGAAGTGCAGTGATTCTACTTAAAAATTGATTTGTTCCAGAAAATAAGAATTGGCTACTTCCCAAACAGTACCTAATGGATAACATGATTTTATTTAATATCTATATATTTAAATGTTATACTCTTCCATGAAGCCTGATTCTGGCTAACATTTCATTACAGTTGTTGTTTTACTTACATAGCATGGTTTTTACAACAATCTGGCTAGAAAACACATCTCAGTTCAGATAATGTACAGCTACCATGTTCTTATGCAAACGTTGTTTTTTTTCAGGTTCAGCTTCATTGTTTTCTTTGAAGTAGCTTACTCCTGAGTACCAGAAATAAAGGAACACATTGTGTGTGCCCTACTCATTAGTCTCTCACCTTCCAAAATGCTGAGAATAATTGTATTTATTTTTTTCCTTGTCCCTTCTTTCCTTTCCCATTCGCCTCTCTCTTGTTTCCATTTTCATCTGAACATTTTCTCCCCATTTCACAACCTCCAGTACACATTTTGGTCCTTTTTTATACTTTTGGTTTCTTACACCAGGTAAACAATGTGGATTTTAAGCATATGTGTTCAATTTATTCCACTTAAGGGTATGATGTCAAGGTGAATCCATTTAGCTAGAAATGTCTCAGATGTATTCTTTTTCACAGGAGAGTAGTGCTCCATTTTTTAAAATAATACCTACATCTTCATTACCCACTCATTGACTGATAAGAATTTGAGTTGTTTTTCAGATTTAGCTATTACAAACTATGTTGCCATAAACATGGGTATGCATATATCACAACAGTGTTATTTATTGAAGTTAAATTCACATAACATAAAATTGACCATTTCAAAGTGTAAAATAAAGTTGTAATGGCATAACTTCTTGCTAGTTTAAAATACTTTCATCAGCCACACAAGAAATCCCCATGACCATTAAACAATCATTTCTCATTTTCTCCTTTGGATTCATAGCAATTTGGGTAATTTGCTTCTTGTCTCTATAAATTTACCTATTTGGGGTATTTCAAATGAATGGAGTCATTCATGTGCACTTCTGTTTCTGCCACCTTTCACTGAGCATAATGTTTTGTGTTTGGCTTACTTCATTTATCAGTGGTCATCCACTTGTAGTAATTCATTCCTCATTAGGGTCAAGTTATATTACATTGTATGCATACAATACTACTTTTCTCACTATTAATTAATGGGAATTTGAGTGTCTTCAACACTTTGGCTACTGAGGAATATATTGCTTTAATAATTTGTATATAAGTATTTAAACACTTATTTTCCATTTTTTATCTATATCTAGGAATAGAATTTCTGGGTCATATATTAGTTATATGTTTAACTTTTAGAATAGCAGCCAAACTGTTTTTTTTTTTTTTGCATTTTCACTTTTAGATTCATCCTTTTTTAATAAAACTTTTATGCTTTATTAAGATTTACATGTATTTACCATACATACCTATATATGTATACCTATATACACTTACATTAATACATGTAGACATGAACGCACACATACAAACGTAGCTGTATATATAGTTACTACTTGGTTTATATACAACTTTTATTTTACTTTTAACTCTATTTTCCTCTTTAATAGTCATATTTTATTTAGCCAAACTGTTTTTACACAGTAGCCATACCATTTTACATTCTGTCCAGCAATAGATGACACATTTTCTCCACTCACAAAAATGCTTTTCTTTTTATATATTAAAAAAAGTCTTAGCCATTCTACTATGATTTTGACTTAAGAAATCATTATGATTAATGATTTTAGACATCATTTCATATACTTGTTTGTGCTTTGTATATCTGTTTTGGAAATGTCTATTCATAGCCTTTCTCCATTTTTGAATGAGTTTTCTTTTTGCACTCAAATTATAAGAGTTGCTTATATAGTATGGATACTAGACACATATTAAATATATAAGCTTCAGATAATTTTGAAATGTATTGAAATAGTTATACTATTATACATTCCTAGTAACAGAGCAATAGTACTATTTTCTGGAGACTCCTATATATAGTTCAGGCAGGCACTTAAACTGCATAACATAAAGGTGAGTAAAATCAATAATGCTTTTTTGGTAGTAATTTCTCTCTTAGTGTTGTTACTATCCTTTTTATTCCTCTTTCTTCTCCTCCCATCTTCATCTTTATTCCTTATTCTATCATTCTTCTCTCCCTCTTCATCTTATTCTTTCCTTCCCTTTTTGTCCATGTTAAAAATTCACATGATCTTGCTCCTTATTAGCCTAGAGAATACCTGATTTGGAACATATTAAGGAAGGCATCTGTACATATGGGTGGCCCAGTAAGGGGTACCAGAGCAAATATGGAGAAAGGATGGTGAGCTTTGGAAACTCAAAGTAAATATCTAATGCTACAGAAAGTTAAAGAGTTGTGACAACAGTGTGTACCAGATTCTTTCTGAAATGGATTATTTTCCATATTTGTTTGGATATACATCATAGTGGTCATCCTGACTCATTTCTTATTATGTAGGAGAAGCTCCTTGTTAATAAGAAATATTCACTAAACTAGTATTATGGAATGATGAGAAATCAACTTACTCTTAAAAGATTTAGAAGAAAAATGCTATTTTTACTGCACTTGTTATTTTTCTATCAGATGTAGATTATTCAAAAGAAAGAAGTGACAAATATTATGAAAATTTATGAATGTGTCATTTTTCAAGTGTATGAAATGCCATTCTGGAATATCTGACTTTTGTGAACCAGATTTCAGTGACTATTTTGGCTATGAATTTAGAAGAACAGTTCCATCACTTATTCTACAGATCTTTCTTTTTCTGAGAGGTTACTGATGACATAGCTCATTAGCAATGAGTTGGAGGTGAAAGGAGAAGTCATGGGAGGATACTATTACCTAGGAAGAAGCTATGTGAAAAGGGGCAGTGCAACACTTTAACCTTGGCCTTGAAGAGGAATTTGATTAGAAACTAGTAGCTACCACCTTTACTTTAATTGCCCTTTTCTCCCAGTGGCTGCGCAACTGCTTCACATTTCTGAGGAGAGCTTCGTATAATACCTTTTAATTAATCTGGTGACTTAACTGATACCTTGCCCTTTGTCCGGCAATTCTATCCATTTTAGGGTCCTCAACTTGTTCAAAGTAGACTCAGTCCCTTTTTAATTGAGAAAATGAAAGCTTAAAATATTTTGTGAGTACAGGCGACTTTAAATTTAAAAGGCAAAAGAACCACATTTCTTAGCATAATGACCACAAAGCATAAAAGGAGTCCAGGAGCCACAACATAAAAGTAATGTCTATCAAGTGTGCAGTTAAGCATTACCTAAATATAATAAAGTGCAGGCAACAACATCCACCTACCAACACATGGTAAGATTATTCCCTTATCCTTTTATATTACACCATGACAAAACCACTTTCAGAGAGAAATTGGGGCTTCTTCACAGCACTTGCAAAGTTATTACAAGCTTAGCTCCAGCAACATGGGCTGCATCTACAAACACCAATTCTTTAAAATAAAAATGTATCTAAAACTCTCTGCCTTTCTACCTGAAAAACAGTCCAGGCTATCAGTGGTACCATATATAATGTCTAGTTCTCATCCTTATGAATACGTTTATTGTTTTCTTCCTGAATTAAGAATTTTGAGAGAGGTACCCTGTAGAAGTATGAGGGAAAATAGCCCCCACTAAAACGCTCACCAGTTTGTTTATTTATTTATTTATTTATTTATTTATTTATATTGTTCAGGGTATTTCTATGCAGCTCAGACTCATAGTGATTGTCCTAACTCAGCCTCCCCAGGGCTGGGATTACAGTCATGTGCCTCTGTGCCATTTCAGGGCTGGCGCAGCCTGCCCAGGATTCCAGGGTCAGCATGACATGTAGTAGTGGGGATCGAACCTGGATCCTTGCGCTTGTCAGGCAGGCACCTTAGACTGCTGAACTATCTCCCCAGCCCCTCTGTACCAGTTATAATATTAGTGGATGGTTGCTTGCATAAGGTTGGAGAAGGTGTGCACATAAGTCATTTCTATGAAAGTAACCCTTTAAACTTTGATAATTATATCAGCTGAGCAATATGGAGTATAAATCGCTAACACTGAATCAGCTCATCAAATAAATATAGCCTGGTGTTTGAGACATGCTTTTCACAATATAGTAAAGTAGTTGCACTCCCCAGTATACTTGTACTCCCATGTTCTGTACCATGTCAACTAGGGTTTGATGATTTTAAAAATAGAAGAAATCAGTAAAAACAAGACAGCATCATTAATTCAGAGAACCAGAAACCAGGTTGATGAGAATATAAGGAAGGGTCCCGTGACTTGATAAGGCTTTGTCCTAGAAAAGGGATCTGAAAACTGAAGCCTTCAGACTGAATCCAGCCTTCTGCCTGTATTTATATTTCCATATGAGTCTCATAATTTTATGTTGTTTTGAAAAACCATCACACCTATTCTCATGATTGTCTGTGGCTGATTTTGTAACATAGAGATAAGTAGTTTCCAGCACAGACTATCTGGCTCACTAAATATAAAATATTTACCATCTGTCACTTTACGAAAAAAAGTGTGCCAATGTTTAAAAAAGAGGTGAAATAGTACCCATGTCAATTGTGTTCATATAGTAATTAAGATACATACAGGTATATCTAAGGCACATAAGAGGTCTTGGCACAAATATACGTGTTGTAAATAATGGTGTGTTTTGTTGAAAAGAGAAGCTGAAATACAAATAGTTATAGCTAGAAAGAATCTTGCTGAAGAGAGCAGATACTGAGGTGTTATTGGTGGAAGGACTACAAAAGTAAGGAAACATTTATAACTTTACTTTTTGCAGTCCAGAGAGTTATTTCATTCATTAGCATCAGTCTCCCCCAAAACAACCTACCTTCCCACTGTTGTGACTCAATAAATTTTAACTACTTCTCATCTCCTTTCTCCCTATAAGCAGAAAGAGACCAGGAGATGTAGAAGGATCCGGGCTTAGTAATCTCACTCGTTACTTTGGGAGTCTGACTGTGGATAGTCATCATGTTACCTGGACTCCAAATATTCCTATGATGACTTCTCACTATACATTAGTCAATTTTCCATTACTGTAGTGGAGCCCAAGAAAATCATTTGAAAGGAGGGAAGATTTAGCTTGGCTCACTGTTTCAGAGGTTTCAGCCCATAACCAATTAGCTCTGTTGCTTTCAGCCTGTGGTATGGCAGCATGTCATGGTATGGAATGTATGCTAGAGTGACCTGCTCCCTGCCAGGCAGCCAGGAAGCAAAGAGAAAAAGGAAGGGGTTGGAGCTCTTATTATCTCCTTCAAAGTCACACCCTTAGTGACCTAACTTCCTTGCATCATATCTCACTTTATGAAGATTTGAGTACCTTCCAAGTGTGTCACAGGCTGGTGATCGAGCCTTTAACACATGGGAAGATAATTACCTCAAAGGGAAAGAGCACTAGTTTTTAACTTTCCCACAATCTTTCTCCTTCTAAGTAGTAGATAACTTCATAATGAAGGTCTTGGGTATGTGCTATCATTTCTTCAGAAGCTGAACTTGAGCTTGATTCATGCCTGACAGGCTTGTACTCTACTGAGAATGACTGTGATCTTTTCTGTGTGTATAGAAGGGCTCTTTGTAGATACAGCTTTTCTAGCTGGCCCTTGGTAACAATGTAGTCTCTCTGTAACAGGAATAGAAAACCTGTACAGCCGCCTTTTCAGGAATGTGGCAGGGAGCAGGTGCAGAGATCCAACATACACTGCTCAATTCTGTTCTTTTCCGGGACAGAATAATGACCATTACTGGAAAAATTCCCAGCCTTATTATTGCTCTTGTCTTTCCCACTGTTGAGTTAAACAAAAATCGTTAGGTTTGTGGGGAGCAAGCTTCCTTTCTTGTTAAACACTATAAAGCCAAGCTTTGTGGGCAGCTCTAGCTGATTATCAGGATTTTCAAATTGACTATTCCACTGTGTAGAGGAAGTTAATTCTGTATCTAATTTTAATCTGCATCCCATGGTCAGATGTGTTGTGTTAAAGAATTTGTTAACATTTAAAGAGGAGTGGCTGGTTGTATTGATCTTTCTTGTGTAAACTGGCCAAGGTGATCAATTTGGCTGCAAACTTTTGATGTTTAAATGCATTACCTTAATACTATTTAAGCACAGTCAATTGTCAACCCTATTACCCACAGTGTACCATCTAAATTTGGATGTAATTCAACATTTCCAGAAAGGTGATATGAGGAACAAAGTATAGGAATTTGCAAACAAAGCAGGTATGCCTTTCCTTTACATGCCATTAACAGTGTGTGCTACTGAAACAGTCAAGCATGGGGTGTTTATAGTTTGAGTTGCCAAGAGTTTGCTCTTCCTTCCCCATTCCATTTTGACTGCAATCATTAGGGAATAACCAGATTTCTATTAAGTTCACATTTAGGCAGTTAGTATATAGGAAGAGAAGGATTAATGGTGGTGTCTGTTGTTGCAAACCAGAAACAGGTACACACAAAGGCAAAACATTATTAGTGCGAACCTACTGACACAAAGAAACAAAGTGCTATGATTATTTACATTACCTGGGAGATGTTTCATGGACACAAGGCTACTCTGATCTGGTGGTAACAAAATAGCCAATAAGTAATTCTCTTTATCTGGGAGTGAAACACTTCTAATGAAATTTTTGTTGCATGCAACAGATTCCATCTTTAATAAAAAAAAAAACTTGATTAAATGGTGCATATTAGTTAGGATTATGTACAACTGTGAGCGACAGAAAAATCTAAATTAACAGTGGCTTAAACACATAAACTGTAATCCTGTAACAAGTGAATTTTAGAGATTGACAACCTAGGGATGGTTTGCAAGTCCTGTGTAGTTAAGAGGGACATTGGGTCCATCATCTCCAGGGTGTATCTCATGCTAAGATCCAACTCTGGAATTGTTCACTTTTATGGACACTGCAGAAGTAACTTATAGGGCTGGGGAGATAGCTCACTTAGGATAAGCACTTGCCTGGCAAATGCAAGGTCTTGCATTCAATCCCTGGTACCACAAAAAAAAACAAAACAAACAAAAAACCCCTAACTTTTATAGCAGTTGAAGAACTTTACCATATTAAATTATTGAGGCACAAAGGAGGCTAGGAAAAGCAGTAATAAGCATATTTTTGATAAGATTCAAGATTCTATCATTAATAAAGGAGGTATTGAGGGTCAACTGGCAGAATCTGTCCCAAATGTTGTGTTGGAGGTGAGGATAAAATAAGTGAGCCAAGTTTTTTATTTAACCTCCACTATCACATATCAACAATTTTCCTTCCCATGTTTCAACCCATTTAAATGTTTCTGACACTCTAAACAAAATGCAGCAGTACTCAGAAGAATCCAAGGGAAAGAAAAGGAACACACATACCATAATTGTTTCTTTTTTGAAATCTCTTATTTATTTATTTGGTACAGGGTCTCACTACACAGCTGACACAGCATGTGGTACCAGGGATTAAACCCAGGTCCTTGTGCTTGCCAGGCAGACACTTAGACTGCTGAGCTATCTCTCCAGCCCCCCATCATTGTTTCATTTCCAAATGATTTCAAAGCATTCCTTTCCTTTTCTAATTTGTTTTGTATAGTATGGACATCAGGGGTGTTTTGTATTTAGTCTCTAAGCTAAAAAATATGAGTTTTCAAAGTATTGACTACTTTCATTAAAGCATGCTAATTGAGATATTAAAGTTTTTCAATAAAGATAATTTTTCTGTAATTTTGGTAAATTATTCTGTTTGTCATTCCAGATGCCCCTGCTTGTCTATCAGGTGTCTCATGGGAATTTGAAGCCTCAAGATTTCCCTAAACCTATATCTTGTAATCTGAACAACAAATTTGTTGACAATACATAATGTAACAACCACTGTTAGTTTTCTACTCTTGATTTGAAATTATGTACCATTTTTATTGTTTTATATTGCTTTGTTTTGTATTTGTTCTTACTATTTGTTGTTTTTCCTTTCCTCTTTAAAATAAAGACTTCCCTAAACATCAACATATCTTCCTGAATAGTTTCATAGCATTTCTCTTTATCTGTTCCTTTTATATGGTACAGTGTGGGAGTAGAGGGTCCAATATCCATTCCAGAGTCCAACACTGTGTTCTGGTTTCACTGGATTATCCTGGAATGATAAACAGAATTTTCCTTAGGAATCTTTTAAAAAGACATGAAATTCCTATTGGTTTGGGAAGGTTTGTTGAACACATCTTCAGAAATAAATCTCTAAGAAGGATGATTTTCACACTGTGACTTAACTAAGTTTAATGATTCATCCCACTGAAGCTTTGCACAATTCTATTTTATGCTTGTTGGTTATCTCTTTGCCCATCTATGTGTGTTAAGTGAATGCAAATATAAACTTAACAGAAACCCAAGAAAATCATAACCAAGAGGTTATCTTTCCTCCAAATAATATACAAACTAAAAAAGAAATGATTTTAAAATTATCATTGTGTCAAATTCATTGATGTGGATAATAAAAAAATGACGATATACTAAAACCTCACTATTTGAGCCCCAGTAATTCACAATTTTTGATTAAATTTCTGTCCAGTTCCTGATCAAATTACCATTGCACTGAATGAATGTTTAGCTAAGAAAAGTAACAGTGTAAACAAGATTTCAAAGGGGCATGTTTAACCAAGGTAAAATCGATTACTTTTTAAAGACTTTGGTACTTAATTATTTTCATACAAATGAGTATTGCTCATTACAAAAAAGTCTTTTTTTTGTTTTTTGTGTGTTTTTTTTGTTTTTTCAAAGTTTTATTGATAAACAGATAGCAATGAGACAGTTTCAAAACCAATCGGAAGTACAGTTTCAACAAATAATACACTGCATATATTCTTCTTAGTGGTTAATTGCTGTACACGAAGTGGACTTCTGAAGCCATTTACAAACACCATTAGAACAAATCATTCTATTCATTAAGAGAATGCAACTATACATCTATCCTAACCACTTGGAATACACA
>NW_004524774.1:2784555-2789961 GCF_000260255.1 Octodon degus | reverse complement strand
AATGTTCTACAATCTGAGGTACAGGATCTCAGGATAAATCCTGAGGGGATTTCACTGACCTTATCAGACCCAAAAGATACAACTCTTGTTGCATAGGTCCTGCTTTACCTTGGTCTTAACCATCCAGAAGAAAAGTATAAAAACAAAATATAAGAAATAAAGCCATGCTGTTATGTTGAGCTGTGGGGGACTCAGGTCAACAATTTCTGACATTGTCAGTCAAGCAGGAGACCCAATACTATTATGGGCTACTGGACTCTTTTAGACTATTTTGCTGAGTTTACACACCTATAATATTCAAATAAAGGAACTTAACAAAAAAAAAAGGGTATACAGATGAATGTCCATTTTGTATCTATGTTTTCAAAGTGATTGGGATAGATATATAGTTACATTCTGTTAATGAATAGAATGATTTCTTCTAATGGTGTTTGTAAATAGCATATCAAGTCTGCATCTTGTTCAGCAATCAACCACTAAGAAGAATGTATGCAGTGTGTTAATTGTTGAAACTGTCCTACTGATTTGATTTGAAACTGTCTCATTGCTATTTGTTTATCAATAAAACTATGGCAAAATAAAACCTCTTCTAACAGACTTGATTTAAAAGCATTTTCTTACCAGTTAGTTACTATGTATTATTTCAAACAATACAACTTATCTAATTTTTAAAAACTCATAACTCAGATTCTTTACTAATTAATACATTTGTGCTGAATTAACCTGTCTCACTGAAGTGAACTATATAGGTGGAGGTCCACCTAACTATCCACTAACTGAAACTCATCCACTTATGGAATAATAACCATTTGTATAAATGGGCCAATTAGCCTTGCTCACATCCACAAAGACATCCAAAATTGTATAATACTAGCTGAAATATTTATAAGCTCTAAAAGAACCCATTGAAAGCATTGGTCAGAAATTCCTGCTTTGTGTCTGTTTTCATTATACCAATTTACAGCCAGTGATCTTAAAAACACTAAAATGTCAATGAAAATTTTTCTGTACTTTTGAAGATCTCATTAGCCCAGTTGCAAATTGAAGTAGCCAGATATGTTCTAAGCAACTAAAAACAATCAAATAATATTTGTAATACACTTAACATCAATTACTTCTTGGTACAATGGATAATATAATCTAGTTAATTGCAGTATTATTAAAGTCTCAAGACTTACTTCCCTGGTTTACTGAATAGGCACTCTGAAGAAGCAATATTTTATTTTTGCTAAGAACACAAACCCCAGTTTTTCTACCTCTACTGTTAGTATTCATTGATTCAATATTCTCATTTATTAAATGGAGAATTAATTCCCTACTTAAAGAATAAGTGCTTAACAAAGTCCCGGTGAAATATTACTATTATTATAGCTGTCAGTAACTTTAGTGACAATATTTTTTGAATTTATGTGGTCAGATATTAAAACTAAACAACTTTTAAAAAGGCAGACAGTCCCATCAGTTGTGTGTTGCAATAAGCTTTGCCAGTGAAGATCCCATCATTGCCTTTAGCCACTGCAGTGTTTAAACCTCAGTTAACCTTTATATGCATTGACATTACTTGAAAACCCATTATGAACTGTGTGTGAGTGTAACTGAAAAGGTCACTGTGGGATCAATAGTACCTTCCGAACTAAGCACATAGGAAGTCTGTCCTCTGATTAGCGAGTGTGGCCACAATCCAAATTGCCTGCCACTTCGACTCTCCATATGCCACGACATATTGTACACATGTAAGAAATTCTTAGGCTCAAGGTAATTTCAATGGCTTTAAAGACACACTCATAGATCACAATTGCCCAATAGAAAAGCTAGAAAACACATAGCAACACAGCAATAGAAGAAAATTGGTAAAAATCTGTGTAGAATCAGCCAGTAAATCACATTTTTTTGGTCTGTCACAGATAGAAAACTTTTTAAACAGCAGTGTTGCTATTCCTTTACAGCGTCTTAATCTAAGAACACTGTACCAAATATTTACCAATCTCTGTTTTCTGAAATATTTGTTACATTGTTACCTATAGGGCAAGGTATAGGTATATGTAAGGAATTAAAACAATGAGATAATTCTCTTTCATACTCTTGCCATAAAAATTAAGAAATAGAATTGTCAAATAAGAGAGTGGAACAGGACGCTGCATTAGCTAGTGTGTACATATATTATAACTTATTATGGATGTCACAAGGGATTTGATGAAAATATTCAAGTATTAATATTTGGGTATTATTAAGATTTTTAAAGAGAATGACATCAAAATTGTACTTTTAAGAGTGTCAGTTTCATTTGCCTACATTGCATTAATGATTTCACTGGCAGAGAAGGAGTCAGTTACCCATAGGAAATGTGTTGCTCATAATTCTAGGAATATTCAAAGATACATGATCGCATATCAACCTCCTTTATATTGTATGTTGCAATTGAAAAAAAATGACAACCGCTGGCCACACTAAGGAACTCATCCCCAGGTTTTGCATTGCTCAACAGTCTTACAACCATTCGACTTGTCCACACAGTCTCCCTTTGCTACTAGATCCTTCAGCTACATCGAAGCTGTGTGTGAACTTTATATTTATGGCTTATGTATTAGCAATAGGAGTAGTATTTAAAAAGTCATATCATTTCTTTGTTTAGTATGACACAACATTTTTGAAAAACTCATGAGCCCACAATGAGATGTATAGATGATTTGACATTTTCTCAAAAAATTATGTAATGGTATTTTTATACAATGGAGTATTATTCAGCTATTAAGAATGATAAACTAAAGCCTTTATATTGAAATGGATGCCACTTGAACATATACTCATAAGTGAAATAAACCAGACACACATGGGTAAATATCGTATAGTCTCCCTAGTATAAGAACTCCAAAGAAGAAATACAAATAGAAAGATATAATACAAGTAAAAGGAAAGCAAGAACTTGAGGACTAACTAATTAAAAGAGAAAAAGGAGAAAAAGACACATGACAGTGACAAGCCATACAGTTATATGTAATAGATGAGCAAGGCAATAATCCTGCAAATATCCAGAAGATTTTTGAATCTAGCAGTAAATTTAAAGATTCTCACCCTGACTAAATATATATACTGACACCTGTGAACTAAGCAACTGCACTAAAGATGGCAATTTGCAATAGTAGGTTCACGTTTGGAGTGCCTGTCATTCTGGTCTTCTGAATACGGATGGCTCATCATGACATGCCAGTTACTGCTGTGCTGTCTCTTGGGTAGATGATTGTTCAAAAAGAATTGGGTGATGAATGAAGGCAGGAGACAGGAAAAGGAATGTGGTGAGTCTGTCCTGCTTCAAGGTTGTATATGGCTAGAATTTTGGAATTATGTGTAAGCATAAGAATTATATAATTGTTTATACCTATTTTTAAAATATATTCTAATTTTTAAATGTTTTTTCATCATATTCTGTAGGGACTTAAAGTTCAACATATCAATACTTGACGAAAAATACCTGTTCCATGTTATGCCTAAGATGTTGTATATTCAGACAAATAGTGAAGTTAAGCTTAACAGCCTAGGTTGTATGGTAATAACAATGAGCTTCTCTTCTGGAGGGTTAATAACCTAAGTTTCCAGACCAAAATTAGAGAAAAAGGAGGGTCACAAGGAAAGCCAACATTTTGGCCCAAGCCTTCCAAAGTCAATTAAGATTCAGGACATATGAGAACTTGTACTGTAACGTCACATAACACAGTAGTGTCCCAAATTTTCTGATCAAGGAGATTATGGGGCCAAAGAAGAAAGTGATCGATGGTGTAGAGTGTGCCTAAGGAGAGTCACATGGAGAGAAAACATTCTCTCTGGCTTTCACAGAGAGCACATTGGCCAAGCAATGGCCATGACTCATCCACATGATTGACACTGACAAAGGTTCTACAATCTGAGGTACAGGATCTCAGGATAAATCCTGAGGGGATTTCACTGATCTTATCAGACCCAAGAGCTACAACTCTTGTTGCCTAGGTCTTGCTTTGTCTTGGTCTTAACCATCCAGCAGAAAAGTATAAAAATGAAATATAAGAAGTAAAGCCATGGTGTTATGTTGAGCTGTGGGGGACTCAGGTCAACAATTTCTGACATTGCCAGTGAAGTGGAAGACCCAGTACTATTATGGACTATTGGAATGTTTTAGAATATTTTTCTGAGTGAACACACCTATAATATTCAAATAACAGAACTAAACAAAAAAAGGGGATACAGATGAATGTCCATTTTGTATCTGTGTATTCAAAATGGTTAGGATAGATATATAATTACATTCTCTTAATGAATAGAGGGATTTGTTCTAATAGTACTTGTAAATAAGATATCATGTCTGCATCTTGGACAGCAAATAACCACTAGGAAGACAGTATGCAATGTGTTAATTATTGAAACTGTCCTACCAATTTGGTTTGAAACTGTCTCATTGCCATTTGTTTCTCAATAAAATTATGGGGAAATATTATATAATGTTGAAGTAAGAGCAATTTGGGCTAAAAGAAAATGGATGTTTATCTTAGGTAAATTGTGAAACACAAGCACACATAACATATAGAATGACATCCCAATCTATCTGACAAAATCATGTTATCATTTTGTGATAAAGAGGAAGTGTACCTGTAGGAATCTGAATTTGTCCCCTCGGACTTATGAGATAATAGTGATCTCCCTCTTCACTGATGTCTCCTGTGAGCTAGTAGTGCTTCTTAAAGGGGGTTAAACATATTCTAGTTACAGTAGAGGTATAACAACTTTACTTTAAATGATGAATAATGGAATCTGTGGTTTATTTATTACTTCTTGTGAAACAAGTATGTCAGGAAGCCAGTCATTTTTGAACATGTGCAATTCACAAATAATTCTTCTTACTTTTATTCCTTCTTACTCCATTTATCATTGACTGCTGAGATGGGTGCCTAACTGTTAGGTTTTGGACTGTTACCCAACAGTCTGTTGAGAACTATTATTAAATAAAAAGGTATCTTGATGGAAGACTTTAAGCCTGAAAGGAGGATAGAGAGGAATAGGTGAGGGAATAAATGTATGCTATAAATTTAGCCTTCCAATACAGTTAGGAGAAGTAAAATAGGACACTCTAGGACAAAATAAACCTCAATTTAATATTTGTATGACATTTTAGAATATACACTTAGTTTTCCACCTGTTCACTATTACTTGTATGCTAATAACTCGGCTTCCTGATTTGCCCATTAGATAGAAAAATCTATTAAAGGAATATTGTATTCCTCATGCTTGAATAGTACAGTTTTATGGTTGTACTGCATGATAAGGAAACACTCCAGGAGTAATCAAGCAGCATCACAAATTTCTTTTGGATATTTTGGGTCACAGTATTTGTGCTGAGTCTACCTGAATTAAGCAATGTCTCTCTCTCTCTCTCTCTCT
>NW_004524774.1:2773943-2784455 GCF_000260255.1 Octodon degus | reverse complement strand
CCCAGGCCTGGAGTTTGAATGGGACTGCCTGTTAATCTACCAGATCCTCATTTCAGCCAGCTCCCAGGCCAGGCCTCTGTGTGTGTGAGTGTGAGTGTGTGTGTGTGTGTGTGTGTGTGTGTGTGTGTAACTTCCTTCAAAAGAGAGGCCTGGTAGAGAACCCTGTGGTAGAACTCCCTGCAGAGAAGCTAGAGTCAAGACTCACCCTGATGTTCCAGGAGCAAAACATCTTACCAGAGTGGCACAGTGGGTTCACTTACAAGGACTGCAGCAGGAAGAAGTAAAGCACAGCAGCCTGATCCAAGCCACAGCCACCTTGATGAGTTTGACCTTGGTAGATCCTGACCTGGTGCTAAGATAATAACTGCACCAAAGCTCTACACCAGAGGTCAGAGGAGAGTGCTATACAAAATGACAAAGAGAAGGAGCAAAATCCATTCTCAGGCCCTAGGCCAACATAGAATAAATGCAGGAGACAGTAGCATTGAAGGAACTGGAAATCACACACCTGAAATAACAATGTCTGAAGTAAAGAAACAACTGCAGAAAGGTATAGATGAAATTAGATCAGAAATAATTTCTGAAGTAAAAAAAAAGAAATGAATTATAATGAAAGAAGTACTAAGTGTTGCTAAAGAAGACACAGGTTAAAAGGTAGATGAGAATAGAAAAATGATGGAATCCTTGAATGAGCATTGTAGGAAAGAAATGGAATTCATGAAGCAGAGTCAAGGTGATATCCAGGAAATTAAAACCTCAATCACAAGTTAGCAAAACCATCAGAATCAAAGTGAAAATAGACTTTCAGACCTTGAAGACAGTTTGCAGCTAGTGAAAAGGTAAGAAAAGATCTCTTAAAAACAACTAGGATGCAGGAAAATATACTTCAACATCTGCAAGACTATAAAAAAGATGAACAACGTAAAACCAATAAACACTTAGGGAACACCCCAGACCAAAACCCAAGTACACTGCATGAGCGAGACCCTCTGCTGCACTGGGATCCTTCTGGAACCTCCCCAACAAGCCTGCCCAGTGAGTGAGAACTTATGGCACGCATTCCAGACCCCCCAGATCCAACCTAAGCCCAGGCCAGAAGAATGTGTGGTACAGCTTCCAGCTCCTGTGTGCCCGCAGAAACTCTCCTGACCAAAACACATGAATGCCGTGTGAGTGAGACCCTCTGCTGCACCCTCAGGACCCCTCTGAAGCCTTGCCCTAGCCTGCCAAGTGAGTGAAAACTTCTGCTGTGCATTTAGGAACCCCCAAATGCAGGGCATACCAGTCCTAGCAAGTCTGTGGGAGAGATTCTGTGTTCCCTTGTGCCCACTGGGCCAGGGGCACAACAGAGGAGCACAACAGGTTCACTGTTGTGCCATGGGGGCACAAGAGGTTCTCTTTTGTGCCACAAGGGCACAACAGGTTTACTTCTTAGGGCTGCATCAGGAAGGAGCTGAGCACAACAGCTGGACCCAAACCAGTCACAACTGGATAAACTCAAACTTAATAGATCTACACCAAAATTTCAGTAAGTGCTAACTAAGGTTATAACTTCACCACAGCCATAAACCAAAGATCAGAGGTCAGTGCTATATGAAATGACAAAGACAAGGAGCAAAATGCAATCTCAGGCCTTGAGCCCACCGAGAACAAGTTCAGAGGACACTAGCTCAGCGGAAATGTATGAATTCATAGTGTCTGAAGTAAAGAAACAATAGCAGAAAGGTATAGAAGGACTAATATCAAATTTAATCTCTGAAATAATAAAAAGAAATATCTGAATTAATAGTGTCTGAAGTAAAGAATCAAATGCAGAAACATATAGAGGAAATCAGATCAGAAATAATCTCTGAAGTAAAAGAATTTATAACTGCTTCTCAAGAACACTGATAAAAAATAGAGGAGATTAGAAAAGTGACAGATTCCTTGAATGAGCAATACAGGAAAGAATTAGATCACATGAAGCAGAGTCAAAGAGATATAAAGGAACTTAAAATGTCAATAACAAGCTTGCAAAACCATTTGAGTGAAAGTGAAGATAGAGTTCAGATCTTGAGAACATGGTCACAGCTGGTGAAAAGCTAAGAAAAGATCTATTAAAAACAACTAGGATGCTGGAAAAAGTAATACCTCAACTTCAAGATGATGCAAAGATGAACAATATGAGACTAATAGGCCTCAATGAGAAAGAAGGAGTCAATACAAATGATATAAAATATATATGGGCAGAAGTACTAGCAGAAAATTTCCGAGGTATGAGAAAACAATATGACATTCAGTAACTGAAGCATTCAGAACTCCAAATAACTTCAACCCAATTAAAAACATACTGAGACATATAATAGTCAAGATCCCAGAAATCCAGCAAAACAATATACTGAAAACCTCCAGAGAAAAGAAACCGATGACATTTAAAGCAAAACCCATCAAATAACGGCCAATTTATCTTCACTAACTATGAAGTCAAGAAGAGCATGGAGCAGAGTACTTCAAGTCTTCTATGAAAACAAATTCCAGCACAGAATACTATACCCTGCAAAACTCTCAAGTATGATGGAGAAGTGAAATACTTCCATGACAAAGAACAACAAAAGAATTTAATGATGATAAAGGCAATCCTACACAGACTACTAAAAGATGTTCTAGAAAGGGACCAAAGTGATCAGAACTCCATGAACAAGAAGAGAAGGAACCCAGTAAATAGGGCAAACAATTAAAAACAGGAGAAAAAGGAGTAAACAACAGCAGGTAAATAACATGACAATTGTAAGTCAATACATCTCAATTATAGCAATCAATGTAAATGAACTCAGTTCACCAATTAAAAGAAATAGATTGGCACAGTGGATTGGAGAATACAATCTAACAATATGCTGTGTACAAGAAACACACTTAACTCAAAAAGAAATTCATTGGCTGAAAGTCAAACGATGGAAAACAATACTACATGCACCAGCACTGCAGAAAAAAGCAGCGATAGCAATCCTGTTCTCAGACAGTCTCAACTTCAAACCAAAAATGATCAAATGAAATAAAGAAGACCACTATATACTGGTTAGGGGAAAAATTCAAGAGGAAGAGGTAACACTCATTAATGTATAAGCATCAAACACAGGAGCACCCAGTTATGTAAGATGAATCTTAAGGGACATGAAAAATCTAATATCCATTACAGAAATCTTAACAGAAGACCTTAACACACCCTCATGCAAAAAATATAGGTCAAGCAGACAAAAAATTAGCAAAGAAGTAACAAAACTAAACCAGAGCTTGGAAAAAAAATGGATTTAGTGGACATATACAGAGTGTTCCACCCAATGACAGCTGAACATACATTTTTTTTCAGCTGCACATGGGTCATTTTCTAAAATAGACCACATACTGTTCCATAGGTCATGCTTAAGTTTATGCAAGAAAACAGAAATTATACCATGCATACTATCTGACAATGATACTTTACTTGGAAGACTCAAAAGACTCCACCAAGAAGCTACTGGAATTGATACACAAATTCAGTAGCATAGCAGGATACAAAGTCAGTACCCAAAAGTCAATAGCATTCCTCCGCACAGATAAGAAACACACTGAGAGGGAAATTATAGAAACAAAACCTTTTACAATAGCACTGAGGAAAATGAAATACCTTGTAATTAATGTAACTAAAGAAGTCAAAGATCTTTTCAAGGAAAATTACAGTACTCTGAATAAAGAGATTGTAGAGGATTTCAGAAAATGGAAAGATATTCCATGCTCCTTGATAGGAAGAACCAACATTGTGAAGATGGCCATAATCCCAAAATTTCTGTACAGATTTAATGCAATCTCTATCAGACTACCACCACCATTCCTCACAGACCTAGAGAAATCATTCCTATAATTTATCTGGAACCAAAAAGACCTAGAATAGCAAGGGCAATCCTGGCCAATAAAGACAAGGCAGGAGGCATTACAATTCCTGACTTGAAATTATACTACAAGGCTACTGTGATAAAATCAGCATGATACTGGCAACAAAATAGACCTGAGGATCAATGGAGTAGATTAGAAGATGCAGAGGCCTCTACAAACACACTCAATAACCTGATCTTTGACAAAGGGGCCAAACACGCTTCCTGGAAAAAAAAGATAGCCTCTTTAACAAATGGCGCTGGAAAAACAGCCTCTCAAAATGCTGAAAACTACTTGACCCATGTCTATCACCATTCACTAAGCTAAAGTCAAAATGGATTAAGGACCTAAACATTAAAACAGAAACACTAAATATCCTGGAAGAGAAAGTAGGAGGAACTCTTGAAGATATAGGAGTAGGAAAAGAGTTCATGAACAAAAATCAAATCGCAAGGGTAATAATAAAAAGAACTAACATCTGAGACCTCCTCTTATTGAGAAGTTTTAGCACATCAAGAGAAATTACCAATAAAGTGAAAAGAAAGCCCACAAATTTCTTTTTTTATTTCGTTTTATTGAGAAATAAATATCAACGAGACAGTTTCAAAGTTGACTAATAGGATATTTTCAATAATTAATACATTGTACATTGTTATCTTCTTAGTGGTTATCCATAGTACAAGAAGAAGACAGGATATCCTGTCCAAATACTATTACTACAAATATTTCTTCTCATTAAATTAAGTGAAAGTAGCTATATATCCATGCCAACTATTCTGTATATACACATACAAAATGTTCCTTCCTTTGTTTCCCCTTTCTTTGTTCAGTCCTGTCAGAGGTGGATATTCTATTGGCGTCTAAGTACTATAGGTGCTCGAATTTAGCAAAACAATCCAACACAGACCACGAGTCTGAAATAGTAGTGGGCTATCCGCAGAAGTTGTTGACTAGAGGCTTTTAAAGCTCAGCATATTAATATAGTTTTACATTATATATCTCAATTCTGCTGGATGGTTAAGACCAAGATAAAGCAACACATATATAACAGGAAATGCATTTTTTCTATCTGAAAAGGTCAGTTAAGTCCCCTCAGGATTTATCCTGCAAAACTGTACTGCACTTTGTCGATCCTTCCTTAGTGTCAAACATGTGGATGAGTCAAGGCCATTGCTTGACCAATTTGCTCTCTGTGAAAGCTTGAGAGAATGTTTTCTCTCCATGTGAATCTCCTTAGGCACAATATACATCATCGATCACATTGCTCTGTGGCTCCATAATCTCCTTGATAAGAAAATTTGGGGCACAACTGAGTTACATGATGTTACAGTACAGGTTCTCCTATATCCTCAGTCTTCAACGACCTTGAAAGGCTAGGGCCAAAATGTTGGCTGACCTTGCAGCCCTTCCTTTTCTCCAGTTTTTGATCTGCAAACTTAGGTTATTAACCCTCCAGAAGAGAAACTTAATATTACCCTGCAACACTTGCAGTTCAGTTTACCCTATCTTTCTAAATATCGAACATCTTAGGCATAACGTGGAACAGGTATTTTCCATTAATTGTTGATGTTTTGAACTTTAAGTCCTTAAAGAATATGAAGAAAAAAATTTAAAAAGTAGGAATAAAAACATATTTTTACACAGAAATTTAGAAATCTATCCATAGACAGCATTGTAGCAGAACAGTCTTGTGACTTTTTTTCTTTGTTGTCTTTTTTTTTCATTTATTACCCATTAAAAGAAAATTTTACTTGTGAGACAGTATGGTAATAACTGGTATGCCATGACAAGAAGCATATATTTAGAAGACCAAGAATGACAGACATTCCAAGCAAGACCCTAGTATTACACATTGCTCTCTTCAGTGAAGTAGCTTGGTTCACAGGTATCAGGATATATAGTTATTCAGCTTGAGAATCCTACCAATTATCTGCTAGTTTCAAAAACCTGCTGATGTTTCTCAGGATCATTGCCTTGCTCATCTTTTGCATTAAAATGTATGGCTTTGTCACTGTCCTGTTTCCCAACTTTTCTACTTACCCTCTTACTTTTGAGACTCCTTACCCTCTCCTCATTGTACAATCCTTGCTTTTCTTTTAGTTATGTTATACCTTTCTATTTGTATTCCTTCTTTTGAGTTCTTATAGTAGGAAGACTATGCAATATTTACACATGTGGGTCTAGTTCCTTTCACTTATTAGTGTATATTCAAGTGGCACCCAGAGAAAGGTCTGCTCTCTAGAATCTATAAAGAACTAGAAAACATTAAGGCCTCACAAATGAGTATCTGAGATGAATAATCCCTTATCAGAAGATGAAACTAAAGAAGTGAATAAGTATAAGGAAAAAATGCTCCACATCATTAGCCATCCATGAAATGCAAATTAAAACAACACTGAGATACCATCTCACACAGAAAAAAATGGCTATCATAAAGAAATCAACCAACAACAAATGTTGGAGAGGTTGTAGGGAAAAGGGGACCCTTCTCCACTGTTGTTGGGAATGTAGACTAGTGCAACCATTGTGCAGACTCCTTAAAAACCTAGGAGTGGAAATCCCATTCAAGCCAGCTATCCCCCACTGGGAATTTTCCCAGAAGAACTGAAAATTTTATATCATAGTGATATCTGTGTACCTATATCGATAGCAGCACAGTTTGTCATAGCCAAATATTGGAAATAACCAAGTTGCCCTTCCCCTAAAGAATGGATGAAAAAGACATGGCACTTTTATACAATGGAGTATTACTCAGCTATAAAGAATGATAAACTTGAAGTCTTTTTGTATAAGTGGATGCCACTTGAAGATATACTCATAAGTGAAATAAACTAGACCCACATGTGTAAATATCAAATTGTCTCCCTGGTATAAGAACTCAAAAGAATAAATACAAATAGAAATGTATAACACAATTGAAAGGAAAGTGAGAACTTGAGGATTGGACACCAAGAGGGCAAGGAGAAAAAGCTGGAAAACAGGACAGGGGCAATGCCATACATTTTAATGCACAAGGTGGATAAGGCAATGATCCTGAGAAACATCAGCAGGTTTTCAAAACTAGCAGTTAATTGGTAGGATTCTCACCCTGACTAAGTATTTAGGTTGATACCTGCACACTAAGCAACTGCACTGAAGAAAGCAATATATAATAGCAATATATAATAGAAGGGTCACACTAGGAATGCTTGTCATTCTGGTCTTCTGAATATATACTGCTTGTCATGACATACCAATTATTGCCATACTGTCTCTCAAGTAAATGTTTGTTTTAAAAAATGGTAATAAATTAAAAAAGAGACAAGAAAAAATGTCACAGGACTGTCCTGCTACAATGCTGTATATGGTTGGATTTGTAAATTTCTGTGTAAAAATGTGTGATTCTTTATTCACATTTTTAATTTTTTTATTTTTAATTTTTTCTCCATATTCTGTAGAGAACTAAAGTTTAACATATCAATACTAAATGGAAAATACATGTTCCACGTTATGCCTAAGATGTTTGATATTCAAATAGTGAGGTTAAACCCAACTGCATATGTTGTAAGGTAATAAGCTTCTCTTTTGGAGGGTTAACAACCTAAGTCTACAGACAAAAATTAGGGAAAATGAAGGGCTGCAAGGACAGCCAACATTTTGGCCCTACCCTTTCAAGGTCAGTGAAGATTCAGGACATAGGAGAACTTATACTATAACAACATGTAACCCAGTTGTGTCTCAAATTTTCTGATCAAGGAGATTATGGGGCCAAAGAGGAAAGTGATCAATGATGTAGAGTGTGCCTAAGGAGAGTCACCTGGAGAGAAAACATTCTCTCAGGCTTTCACAGAGAGCAAATTGGTCAAGCAATTGCCTCGACTCATCCACATGGCTGACACTGATGAAGGATCTGCATACTGCGGTACAGGGTAACAGGATAAATCCTGAAAGGACTTGACTGACCTTATCAGATACAAAAGATGCATTTCTTGTTATATACATCTTACTTTATGTTGGTCTTAACAATCCAGCAGAAAAGTATAAAAATGAGGTATAAAAATAAATCCATATTAATATGCTGAGCTGTAAAATGCTCAAGTCAACAATTTCTGACATTGCCAGTCCTACAGATAACCCAATTCTATTATGGACTACTGGACTATATTGGATTAGTAAGCACATTGCTTCATTCCCTCATTTTGAGGAATTTTATAAGAATGTCACGCAATTGACAAAAGGTTTACATTTCCCAGACACTGTTTAACATCTGCCTATCATCGGGCAGTGTGGTTTAATGTTTTCCCTATTCTCCCCAAGTTGTTCTGTTTGTTCCTATTTTATAACCCTGGTTTTCTCTAAGTGGGTTTATGGTTAACTACATGGGAGGGAGTGAGGGACTGAGTTGATCTACAGTTTAAGTGAACTTTAAGTGACCTTCCCTTAAAATGGTGTCTTTTTTGCCCCATCAGTTCCAGGCTAAAAAGAAATATTTAGAAAATACAGAAAACAAATTGCAGAGAAAATGAAGGTCGAAATTTAACTCCATTTTCTACGAATTGAATAAATCCTTTTATTTGTACTGGGAATAGAACTCAGGAGCTTATGTTGCCAAGCAGGCCCTGTGCCACAGAGCTATATACCCAGCCCTGAATTGAATATATTCTTCAAAGTTCATGTGTAGAAAACTCAGTCCTTAATGTAGCAGCATTGAGAACCAGGATCTTTAAGATGTGCATAGTCTCAGCCCTCATTAATAAATTAATATCATTAACAGTGGGTTCATTACTGCAAGAGTTGTGGTCATGATAAAGTATGAGTTTGGCCCCTTTCTTCTTCTGTTTCTATTCAAGTTATGCCTTTTGCTTTGTTATGTTGCAGCAAGAGGGCCCTCACTGGCTGTAGCTTTTTAATTTAGGACTTTCCAGACCCCAGAAATATGAGCTAAATAAATTGCTATAAGTATAAAGGACCCAGTTTTTGTTATTGATATAACAAAATAAAAAGAGCTAATACATTATCAAAACAACAAAAACTTCTGATTATCAAGTGTGTCAAAAAATAAAATGACAAATTACAATTTGAAATTAGATATTTATAACATTAATCATCAAAGAATTGGTATCCAAATTTTATACAAACATACATAGATGCATATGTGCACGTATATATCCTACAAATCAAAGAGAAAAACAGCTAAAATGGTAGTAAGATGGATAAAACATACACACACACACACACACACACACACACTCACAGAGCTAGAGACATGGACAACAATGTTTAGTGACCCCATATCAGAATACACTGAAGGTCTACCAACAGTAAAATGGATCTACAAAATGTGCTATAGACTTAATACTATATAATGGAAACACATGTCATTGTATCATCATTATTTATAGTTTATTAATATTATATAAATTTTACCTTATGCCTCAAAAGTACCTATTACATATTTTTAAAACATATCTCGAATAGAATCATTTTTATTTATTTTTGTTTCCATTGTTTAACTTATTAACTTTATTAAAAATCAACAATAATTATATACAAATTAAAAACTGTAGACAAATATTGAATTATAAAACATATAAGATGTAGACAGAATGAATTTTTGAAAAATATTTCTGAAATGAATACATAACATGAGATTAATAATAGATTGCGCATTGTAAATAAGTTATTTACAAACTTAAATGAATATAATAATAAAAATTGTCTAAAATAAACATGAAGGAGTTTACAGTTCAGTCATATAATAGTTCACTCTGTGCCAAAGTCAGGAAACTTATCTTCATATAATTATATTCATATAATATTCTTAAAATTTGTAGAGTATTCTGCTGGAAATATTTTGCTGCTGTGTACAAAAGAATAATTGAAAGATTGCTATTGTATACCTCTTTTTCTCCTGTGTTTAATTGTTTGTCCTATTTGGTGGGTTCTTTCCATTCTCATTCATGAGTTGTGGTCATTTTGATCACTCTCTAGAATATCTTTTGGTAGTCTGTGTAGGGTTGGCTTTGTTGTCATGAAATTCTTTAGTTGTTCTTTGTCATGGAAACATTTCATTTCTCCATTCTCAAAGTAGAAGAGGGTAGGCAATGAATATTTAAAGATTTCAGATTTCTGAATTTAGTTGAAATTATAGAAACATATTTCCAAGAAAAATGAATGCTTTGCATAAGAAATATGAATAAAATCATATCAAGATACACAAAAATGAAATTTTCCAAAACCAATTGTATAGAAATAAATCATTACAGCATAAACATAGAAAAAAAAATAGCTATGGAAGAACAAAATTAAATAGCAACTTATTCCACATTAGGAAAAAAAAAAGCAATTGGGTAAGAAACTAGACTTATTTATTTAAAGGACTGAAGAAAAAGGTCTGTCCTCATTGAACTTTATACTCATCAAACATACCTTTAAAAACTAAAAGTAAAATATTTTCTAGTTATACAAACTTGAGATATTCTAATACCTCCAGACATAGCACATAGAAAATAACAAAGACTATAATCCAGAAGGCAAGAGAAGTTGCTCTATGGTCCTGGATAAAGAATAAAGAGCTTTCAAAATGGTAGTTATGCATGAACATGTAAAATATAATTATATTAGATGAACCCATTTAAAAAGTCA
>NW_004524774.1:2757370-2773804 GCF_000260255.1 Octodon degus | reverse complement strand
TTCAAAATACAATCAAAAATTAAAATTAAATTGTGAGTCAACTAATAGGCTAGAATGTAATGTATTATATGTATGAATCTGTGATCAATTCAGGGTACTCACACAGTATTTGATTAGGTTAATATACACAAAAATATCAACTAAGAAAAATTTTTCATGATAGTAAAGAATTACTAAGAATAAAACATAACAAAAATACTGGAATGGAAAACAAATGACCAGCACTTCTAACAGTTTGAGGTTAGGATATCACACAAACTTCTAGTATATTGTGGACCTGGACAGTGTCCATGATGCTTGCTGGTGGCCAGGTGTCACTGTGGGACTGAGATACTGCTATTTCCTTGATATGCAACATGTAGACCCAAAGAGAGTGAAGGTCTCACATAGGGTGAAGGAGAGTCCATTTGTAGAGCATGCTGATGGATATATTTTGCTGCTGTGTACAAAAGAATAATTGAAAGACTGCTGTTGTATACCTTTTTTTCTCCTGTGTTTAATGTTTGCCCCATTTGGTAGGTTCTTTGCATTCTCATTCATGAAGTTGTGGTCATTTTGATGCCTCTCTAGAATATCTTTTAGCAGTCTGTGTAAGGTTGACTTTGTTGTTATGAAATTCTTTAGTTTTTCTTTGTCATGGAAATATTTCACTTCTCCATTAAACTTGAAAGAGAATTTTGCAGGGTATAGCAGTCTAGGTTGCAATTTGGAGTTCTATATGCTTCATTTACATAAATGTCAGATTATTTACTCATATTTCCGATCTTCTATTACTTCTGCCCATATTCTTTTTATACCTTTTGTATTGACTCCTTCTTTCTACTTGATGTCTATTAGTCTATGTTTATTACTTTTATTGAGAAAAAAGTAGCAATTAGACAGATTCAAAACCAATTACTACCACAGATTTGATAATTAATATACTGCATATTGTTGTCTTTGTAGTGGTTATACATAGTACACGATGTAGACATGATATTCTGTCCACAAACACTATTAGTACAAATATTTCTTCTCATTGAAGTAAGTGAAAGTTGCTGTATATTTATCCTATTTTGTATATACAAAATGGTCCTTCTTTTGTATCCCCTTTTTTGTATAGTTTTGTTAGAGATGAGTATTCCATTGTCATTTAAATATCGTAGGTGCACGAATTCAGCAAAATAATCCAATATAGTCCAGTAGTCCATAATATTAGTGGGCTTTCTGTAAGACTGGCAATGTCAGAAGTTGTTGACTTGAGCTTTTTACAGCTCAGCATATTAACATGGCTTTACTTTTTATACTTCTTTTTCATACTTCTCTGCTGGATGGTTAAGACCAAGATAAAACAAGAACTGTATAACAAGAAATGTGACTTTTGTATCTGCCAAGATTAGTCAAATCCCCTCAGAATTTCTCCCTGAAACCCTGCATTGCATTTTGTAGATCCTTTGTCAGTGTCAGCCATGTGGATGAGTCACAGCCATTGCTTGACCCATTTTCTCTCTGTGAAAAACTGAATGTTTTCTCTCCGTGTGACTCTCCTTAGGCACACTCCGCATCATCAATCACTTTCCTCTGTGGCCCCATAATATCCTTGATCAGAAAATTTGAGACACAACTGAGTTACATGATGTTACAGTATAAGGTTTCCTATGGGACCTTCAATGTTAACAAAAGAGAGTTCCATGGTTGCTTGTCCAGTTCAAATTCATGCAGACTTGTTCTGCAGTTTCGGGCTTGGATCTAAGTGGGTCCAAGGGGGAGGGAGTTTGGAGGCAAGGTGCCTGGGAAACTTTGAATCCTGACCTATCACTTGTTATCTACTGATACAGAATAAGAAAAATATTGTCTTGTAAATGCCTTAAAATAATACTTTAAAAATCTTTTTCATTTAAGTGTATGTGAGATGTGCTAAAAATAGTAAATGTTTAAATTTTTCAAATTAATGCAGCAAAATCTCATGGCTATTAGCTCCTTTAATTTTCGTGTGTGTGTGTGTGTGTGTGTGTGTGTGTGTGTGTGTGCATGGCGGGTGGGGCTGGCATGGCATGTAGTGCCAGAGATCGCATCGTGGTCCCTGAGCTTGCCTAAGCTTGCCTAAGCAGGTGTTTTAGTTTGCTGAGCTATCTCACCGGCCCCATTAGCTCCATTTAAAATACTCCCCCCTTGCTTTGAATGCACTTATGCATCATTCTTACCACTTTCCAAAGTACATTTGAAAGTCTTCTTTTAGGAGGATGTTTGCTTGCACTGTTTGTAGCTCCTCAATGTTCTTAATTGAGTAAAAACATTGACCATGATTGCCATTTTGACATTGGGGATCAGCCAGAATTTCCATGGTGCCAGATCTGATATAACACGGTTAGTGAGAATATATATGTTTTTATAAGCCTGTTTTTCTGTTGAATGACACTCAGCAAACTTTAATCATATCTTGAAGACACTTAAGAAAAAGAACTTCTAGAACTGCTTTAGAAAATTGCAGTAATGATGGAATAAGTGTGCTTAAAGCAAGGGGACGTATTTTGAGGATGATTAATGCCAATGTATCCGTTAATGTTATGAGCTTTTAAAATTTAAATATTCTATATGTACATTAATCACACCTGGTAGGTAGTCCACTGAGAAGAACTTTTGAGTATATGAGCAGAGGTAAAAACCATTTTGGTTATCTATAACTGTAACATGGCAAGCACAAGGACCCAAGTTCAATCACCAGTACCATATGCCCTCCTGTCCCCAGAACCCAAGGTACACTGAGCCAGCCCTACAAATGGCCATGGTGGAGCACTCCTGTAGTCCTTGCACTGGGGAAACCAAGACAGGAGTATCACTATGAGTCTGAAGTGTATAGTGAGATTCTGTATCCAATAAATAAAAAAATTTGAAAATAATAACATAACTGTGTAGCAGAAAACCCTAAACTTTAGTGAATTAAAACAACAATGTATTACCTCCCAGAGGTTTAGGAATTGCCATGATCATTTGATATTTTCTCACTTAGGGACCCTCATAAAATTATAATAAGATGGTAGCTGAGTCTGGAGTCATCTATTGGCTTCCTCATACAAGTATTAAGGCATAGGCTACTGACATATCTCTCAATATCCCCTCTCCATGTGATTGACTTGAGGTTCATTAGAGAATGGCAACCTTACAGTAGTTAAGCTTCTTTTGTGATGGTTAACATACTCTAGGGCAAACTTTCCAAAGGACAGAAAGTGCAATCTGTCAGTTTGGAAAGGCCTATGACAGAAACCAAATTTTTTTCTATTCTTCTGCCATATTCTATTGTTCTGAAAAGTAACGTATCTTACCATATTTCATCAGGAGGTGAAATAGACCACAGAATCCAAATTAATTATTTCCAATATGGTTAAGAAATTGACCCACTAAAACCTACATAGGACCTCTTCCAAGCACTTTAAACTTTGTTTACAGGAAAGATTTTTTTCCTCTCCAACCAATATTAAGCTTCAAAGTGGGCAATTTTCTTTAGAAGTCATTAGGTGTGCAAAGGAGGAATGTATTTATCATCAGTTCAACTTTACCCTGCCATTGATTTGTCAGATCCCAGTTTTATATAAAATGGGGATCTTAGAATAGATTTTCCATCTGCTTGACCTTGGCTTTTAATCTCCTGTTCCCCATGTACACAAGGTCATAAAAAACAGAAAGTTTTAATTTCACTGGTAAGTCCCCCCAAGATAAATATGAATTGGCTTCTCTAGATTGTTGCTCTCCTTTTGTTTCTTACCTCTTCCTTACTTATTTGACAACTGAGTTAGACCTCTTGTATACGAGGTACATACATGCACAAATAGCATTGTCGGGCAAAGTTAGAAATTAATGAATGTTATTGTTATGGAAATGAGAAGTCGTGCAGGAGACAAGAGAATAACCACGGAAATTCTGAGCACCAGAAAAACAGAATTCAGTGAATGTTTTTCTTGTATATTTATTATTGCAATGAGTTGATTTTGGTTTGTTTGCCTTGGTTTTTGCATTATTATTAGCAAGAGTGAGAGTTGTATTTGTATTTCTTAGGTCTCAAGAACACACCCACTCCATCTAGGAAGAAACTTGAAGCATTATTATCTTGATGTGTTTACAAACAGCATCTGCTAAGGTGTTAGTGCTTTAATGAAGTAGCATTTCTGCAATTTCATGTTCTCCAATCCTCTTTGCCAGGTATATGTAAAGATTTGAGCCTAAAAAGAAGAAGAAAAAATAGATGAGAATTCATTATTTGAAAGGATGAGTGCATATGTATGTATGTGTGTATGTATGATTTGATTCTATTATAGAGACATTTTATTTGTTCTAAATAAATTGGAAAACTATTAAATAGTGTACTTAAAAATTACGAAGTGAATGTTGAAACAAAACTCAGGGTTTTATCCCATAGTAGAAGCTGGAATGACATGACATAATATAGTAGTCAAAAATATGCTCTCTAGGAAGCTGGGGAGAGAGCTCAATGGCATAAACTTCTGCCTCACAAGTATAAGGTCCCAAGTTAGATCCTGGTACCAAAACAAAAAACAAACAGACAAACAAATGCACTCTACTTACAGTCAGGTGTGATGGTGCATGCCCGTCCCAGTACTTGGGAGGCTGAGGCAGGAAGATCACTAAAAATTCAAAGCCAGCGTGGGCTACATAGTGAAGGCCAGCTTGAACTGCATAATGAAACCCTGTTTTAAAAGGAAAAAAAGGAAAAAAAAGAAGAAAGAAAGAAAGAAAGAAAGAAAGAAAGAAAAAAAGAAAGAAAGAAAGAAAGAAAGAAAGAGAGAAAATTATTTCCCAGCTCTACCGTTTCCTAGATACATGATTTTTGTGAGATCATTTAATTCCCTGAACTTACTTCACTGACATGAAAATGGGCATAAATAGTATCAAATGAGATAACAGATCTCAAACATAGTTCAGCCTGCCTAATATCTGGTGCTTAAGCACATGAATGGTAATTGTAGTTGTCATTCTGCTAATAATACCTATGTTTCCCAGAAAATAAGACTTATTTGGCTGCCTAGCAAGGTCAGTGCTCTGAATTCAGTCCATAGTACTGAAAAAAAGACTTAATTCAAAAATAATCAGCTTCAAATCTAGAGATCAAACATTCCAGCTCCAACCTGCCTATCATTGTCCTCCATGTCTTACAGAGTAATCACTGAAAAGAATAGTGATTGAAGATAAAGCAAGGATAGTCAGCTTGAGGATTTTTCCTCAAATATTTTCTTTTCTAAAGAATGCAAAATAGAAAAAAAAAGAAACAGCATTAGAAATGATACAAAATTTCACTAAACAAAGTAGTAGAAATTCACACCAGGGAGATAGCTCAGTAGAATAAGTGCTTGCCTGGTAAGCACAGGGTCCTGAGTTCAATCACTGGTACTGAAAAAAAAAAAGTAGTAGGAATTCAACAATGGTTGTTGTAGTGCATGATGTCTTTAAATTATTTGTTTAGGTTTCCAAATATAAGCATGTAAATTTGATTTAAAGAAACAAAACAACAACAGAAAGTTATAAGAAATTAAAAATAAGGGCCGGCCAAATAGCTTAGGGGATTAAAGTGCATACAAGCAGGTGCAGGGGCAGGGAGCTCGATCCCATGGCCTGCCATGACGGCCCTGCCCCACGGGGTATGCTGAGATGGCAATTGAGACTGGGTGCGGTGACATGAGCCTTTAATCCCAGCTCTTGTGTCCGATCTAGTTGTAAGACCCTGAACGCCCTGTAGACTCTTCCCTTAAAGAAAGAAAGAAAGAAAGAAAGAAAGAAAGAAAGAAAGAAAGAAAGAAAAAAGGAAGGAAGGAAGGAAGGAAGGAAGGAAGGAAGGAAGAAAGAAAGAAAGAAAGAAAGAAAGAAAGAAAGAAAGAAAGAAAGAAAGAAAGAAAGAAATTAAAAAGAAAAAAATAGGGCCAACCAGATAGCTCAGCAGACTAAACCACCTGCCTTGCCAGAGCGCAGAGGTCAGGGTGTGATCCCAGAGTGCCAGAGTGCTGTGCCCGCCCCATCCTAGGGGTGTGCTGAGACAGTAATTGAGACTGCTAGCGGTGGTGGCCCAGCCTGTAATGACCGTGCTTGGGAGGCTGAAAACAAGAGGATCACTAGGAGTCTGACCTGTGTAGTGAGACCCTGTAGATCCTGTGGACCCTGTTGTAAATTCATAAAAATAAAGAAAAAATGACTAAGAATAAAATGGGGAAAAATTAAGCATTTACTGCTCCTTTGAAAAGACCAGCAGAGATTGGCAGAGGATGGCATTTTTGATCTCTAGTTTTCAAGGCTGGTTACTTTATGGCCAGGTCTTATTTTCAGGGAAATAGGTAGTTTATCACCATTATAAAATGAGCCCCAGTAATGATAGTATATCATTGGAGATATTTGTTAAATATTTGTTGATAGTTAATAGATTGACAAATCAATAATTTATACATATTAAATGGTTGTTTGAAGTAAGTTAGCTTAAAAACAATTGCTGTAGAATGTTTGTGGCATATTTCTTGTCTCTTTCAATGAAGACTATTTTTAAGACCTTGAAGTCTCAAAAGAAAATGGTGTACTCTTCTATAATAGCTTTTCTGAACAGCAAAATTCTCATCATTTTCTTTGAAATATCACAGTATTCTATCTATGGTTGAACATCAATGTCCATAGAAAAACAAGGCAATAAAAATTAAAAAGAGTCCAATATGTTTAAGGCTGTTTGCTATGCTTTCTACTTGATCAAGAAAGCATGAACTGAGCTAGTATTTTTAGTGTGCAATTGCACTTACAGTTACTTATTAATGATCACCAATAGCCTCTATAATTTGGATGTAATGGTTAAACAATTACCTATTGCACTTGAGCTGAAGAAAGAAAGTCATTTAATTGCTAGCAATTTTTCCTCATTATACAAAAGCCCTTCCTTACTGCTCAGTAACATAATAATAACAGCCAGATAAAACAGTGATTTGGCACTCAATAACTCGTTTCCTTTCTTAATAGCCAAACTATAAATCCCAAATAGCCTCATATTGCATGTAAGCCATAGGTCTGAAAACAGCATATTTTCAATATTTTTACAGAAAAAAAGCAAGGATATCTTACAAAGCACTGAAAATAAATGAGGCCCTTCAAACTCATTGTGTCTTTGTAATAATGTAGTCCTGCAGAAAATTGTGCTACAGCATAGGCTCTGCCCCATTCTTTCTTCTTCCCCTTTCCTTTTGATACTTACATAAGCACATATACATGATCTTCTTGCTATAATTTTGGAACTTATTTTTTGTGAAGACCTATTTAAGTAAATAATTCTGTTTTCCTGGGTGAAAGAGAAAGACAAGCATATGATATGCATTAATCTGCTTCTGTAGTTTGACTTCCACCTTCCTGAGAGCAGCTAGCTCACAGAGTAGTAACATGAGTCTAATATAGAAATCTGGGATATCAGGAAGTTCACACATTTTCTGGCAGCTACCTTGTAAACAAAACACGAGTAATTTATTCATCATGGCATCTTTTTCAGTTGTGGAGAGACAGAATGAAAGAAAATGCAATCTGAACAGTGATTTGGAAAACAGAAATACTTGGGCTTTGCAGCTGCCCTTAAAGTCAATTGTCCCTGTAGTCTTGGTGCATCCCAGAAGAGTAATTTAAGGATTAATTAGCTTCTTAAAAGCTTTGAATGTGAAATGTGCTAAGTAAACATATGACAGATTGAGCTCATGAGAGGAAGAAAAGACACTTAAACATGGGTGAATGGAATGGAGAATGATTGTAGAATGATAGATTAATGTTTTCTCATTCTTACTTTGGAACAATAGAAAGAAAATATCCCTAAGGGGTATATTGTTTTATATAAACTGGAAGAGTGGGAGAAGAAGGTTAAAAATCAAAAGAAGCTAATAGAGTACTGTGATCCATAACCAGCGACTAAAAATGAAAGGCTGAGTGAAGATGAGGATGAACTGTATAATATACTGAAGGGCTCTGTGGTGAGCAAAAAAATAGCTAATCTTTCAAGAAAGGAAATAGGATATTGTTCATAGGAGGCAGAGAGCACAAAGGCAAGGGACAAGACTAGATAATCAGATGGACTTGTCTCAGAGGAAATACAGCAGGAGCAAAAGGAGGTGGATAGTATTAATGTTGTAGGAAGATGGCCATTACAATATCAAAACAAAGTTATTGAACCAAAACACAGGAGATGAGACATGATGTACTCAAAATTGCAGGGAATGATTGAAAATGAGATAGAAAATTTACAGCTGTAAGATAATAAGGTAGTCATAAAGTACTACTTATTGGGTTGGAAAAAAGAAATAAAGAAACAGTAAAATGCAGAGGAAAAGGGTAGTGACAACATATTGTGGTACAACATGCAGTTTTAGTCAGACATTAGAAATGAAAGGACAGAAATGGAGCTGTAACACAAAGAACATATGTACAGTAAATCAAATGATACTAAAGTCAAAGGCAAAACCTTATAGAGAAATTCATACCATAACATGACCAAGTATTGGACTTTGACATTCATGTATCCAGGACATCAATATAATTCAAAATAGAAATAAAGCAACATGCAGTTTGCTTGTTGAACACAGTACTTCTTTGTAATAATTTTCCATGCCCAGTTTGAAACTGTTTCTGCAGAATGAATGTGGACACCTGCCCAGAACACTCAGTTATCATATTAACCTATCACTCAAGAAAATCACACTAGGAGCTTCCATGCCCAGTTATAGGCATTGATTGTCATTATTTCCCTTCAGGGCAGGTTTGCATTCAGCAAGTTTGCTAGAACTGTCACCAGTTCGCTCTTTTGGGATCCCACTTTATGGGAATCAGCCACTTACTGAAACTTTCAATCTTTGACAGAGGTTTTTTTTAATTAAAAAACTTGTTATGAGCCTCTCTTTGCATATCTTTACTTTAAACAAAATTGCACCATAAAATGCTTAGAGGGCATTTCTTAAAACCCACACTAGATTGGTGATTTATGTAGTTACCTCTGCTAAACTGGTCAGATAAAAACAATAAAACTTAATCACACAATAAAGTTTCCCTTTAAATATAAAAATCTGTAAAGTAAAACTCATTTCTAGTATCTAAATAAACATTTTGTATACAAGAACACCAAGAATCACACCTAAGTTTAAAGCACAGACTATTAATGTTTCATACATACACTACAAGCTCAGGCTCACTTGTTTCATATTCTGCCCTGCTTTATGTCACCCAAGCTAAGTGATCTACAAACAGTAAAGACGAATATTTTGGTAGGATTTTTTTTGTGGAACTGGGGATTAAATTCAGGCCCTTGTGCTTGCCAGGGAAGCGCTTATTCCACCAAGCCATCTCCCCAGCCCCAAGATGGATATTTTGGAATAAATTTCAGAATAAGTACAGTAGCTCCGCCCATATGTCATCATAACTATCCACTCAAGATTGGCCCATTTGTCTATTGCAACACTTGTTTGATGCATCAGTTTATCATTATCATAATTTTTAAAGATATTTTTAGTAGCATGTTTGCAGTACATGAAACTTGCAATCACTTTGGGGACTGGGTAAATGTACATAAAACAATGTGTTTCTTTTTTTTAACCCACTTCCTTTTCCCTCCCACATCCTCCCTTCCTCCTCTAAATCACCTTTCGCCATTTTGTTCTTGTTGATACTGTTAAACTTAGCTCATGTTTATGATGAGTAACTTTTTACATTGATTGAGTTCATTTATGGTTAGAAGTTTCTATAAAATGAAGTAGTAGAAATGGAAGAAAGAGAATGAAAACTGTAAAAACTGAGTGTAAGACAATAATGGAGGAGGTTAATATGGGTCATAGTGATAGTTAAGAAAAAATTGATATATAGCCAGACTGCTGGAGAACTTTTATTTGAGCTGAAAGGTTACTGTTGAGGGTGTTAACAAGATAATTTGTGGAGACAAAGGTGAGATATGGGGTTAATGATGTGGTGCACATTGTCAAAGCAGAGGCAGTGAATCTCTTAAAATAACTCTACATCTTTGAAAATGTCTGTACAATCAATGTTGTCCCTTGGGATTTTGAAGTTACACAACATGTGGTCTTGAGACATGGTTCATGTCCTGCGCATATTAGTGGACAACACTTAGTAACCCTGTAGGAAGATGCAGAGGCAGATGAGGAGGAGGAAGAAGATGGACAACTCTTAAGGACTGTGCATCTGGAAAGTGGTCTGCCCTTGGAAGCAGTAATAAGGTTTCACAGAAAATAGTAAAACTAGTTGTTGATAAAGACAATGATAAAGAAGATGATGATTTCAATGAGAAGGAACATGAAGAGAAAGCACCAATGAAGAATTCAGTATGAGATACTCATGGCAAAACTGTGCGACAAAATCAAACCAGCATGGAAAAGACTCAAAAACACCAATACCAAGATCAAAAGGTCAAGAATCCTTCACAAAGCAGAAAAATCCCCTGATACACCCAAAGAACCTAGTTTCAAAGAGATTAAGGCAAAAAATGCATGCAAGTATATAAAAATGTGATTCTTTTCCCAAAGTGGAGGCCAAGTTCATCAGTTATGTAAAACATTATGTTTAATGACAGACCAGAAGGCTATTCAGGCAATAGAGGAAGTCTTTTTAAGAAAATGATTGACATAGTGGTTAGGGCAGGGGAGATGGCTCAGTAGAATAAGTGCTACCCTGGCCAGCACAAGGGTCTCTGTTCAATCCCTGGTTCTGAAAAATAAATAAATAAATTATTAATTAAAATAAAATAAAAAACAGTTGGTTAAAAGTTTCCATTTTATTTCATTTCTCAGTTGACATGTGGCTGTCCATCTGATAATGCACAGTGAGATCTTTCCCTACTATGTTTGATAAATGTTGTCTAGATTCCATTGCCAAAAATATGCTGTCCAAAGACCTGTTTTATTTTTAAATATGGAAGTCCATACTTTGTTTGAATTTAAGCATTTATAGAATGTTATGAGACATAATAGTAGGGATGATCAGACGAGAAGGTGGTTGGGAGATAAACATATGAAATAAATTCAGGGAAATCTCCGGACCAAAACCCAGGCACATGGCATGAGTAAGATCCTCTGCCATGCCCTCAGGACCCCTCCAGAGCTCCCCTCCCGCAAGCCCGCTGAGTGATTATGTAACTCAGTTGTGTCCCAAATTTTCTGATCAAGGAGATTATGGGGCCAAAGAGGAATGTGATCGATGATGTAGAGTGTGCCTAAGGAGAGTCACATGGAGAGAAAACATTCTCTCAGGCTTTCACAGAGAGCAAATTGGTCAAGCAATGGCCGTGACTCATCCACATGGCTGACACTGACAAAAGATCTACAATCTGAGGTACAGTATCTCAGGATAAGTCCTGAGGGGATATGACTGACCTTATCAGATGAAAAGCCACAATTCTTGTTATATAAGTCTTGCTTTATCTTGGTCTTAACCATCCAGTGGAAAAGTATGAAAATGAAGTATAAAAAAGAAAAAGAAAAAGAAAAAAAGAAAAAAATTAAATATAGAAATACTGTCTGAAACAGCCATTCTAAGTATATAGTATACTCAAAAAAACTGAGAGCAAGGACTTGAACAAATATTTCTTCTATATCTATGTTCATAGTAGCATTATTCACAATAGCCAGAAGGCAGAAACAGTCTAAGATATCAATAAATGAGTGAAGAAAATTTAGAATGTGAAAAAAAAGTAAAGCCACATTAATATGCTGAGCTATAAAAAGCTCAAGTCAACAACTTTGGACATTGCCAGTCTTATGGAAAACCCACTACTATTATGGACTACTGGGCTATATTGGGAGATTCTGCTGAATTCAAGTACCTATAATATTTACATGACAATGGAATGCCCATCTCTGAAAAAAAACTAACCGAAAAATTGGGATAAAAATCAACAACCCTTTTGTATCTGTATAGTCAAAGTAGTTAGTATAGATATACAGCTCCGCTCTCTTAATTGAATGGATAGAGAGGTTTGTTATTTTGTTATAATAGTGTTTGAGACAGAATACCATGTCTGCATCTTGTACAATGAATATCCACTAAGACAACAATATGCAATATATTAATTACTATAAATGTGACAGTAATCAATTGAAATTGTCTCATTGATATTTGTTTCTCAATAAAATTATTTTAAAAATATTTCTACAAAGTAAAGCAAAAGTCAAAAAAAAAAGAAAGAAATTCATTAAAAAGACACTAGAGATAAAGATTTAAATAGATTTTTCTCCACAGAAGATATACAAATGACCAAGGAGCACATGAAAAGATGTTCAACATCACTAATTATCAGAGAAATACAAATAAAAGCTACAGTGACATATAACCTAGGCCTATTAGAGTGGCTAGTATTAGGACACTAACATCTGGTAAAACCAAACAAAACAGAAAATAAGGATTAGGTAGTAGAGGACTTTCTTATAATTTATAAGTTTCTGGGCATTGTCCATAGTAATGCCAAATCACCCCACATACTAGAAAATGTTGAGAAGAATTTGGAAAAAAATGAACTCATGTACACTGTTGGATAGGATGGAGAAAACGTATAATCACTGTGGAAAGCAATAGAGTGGCTTCTCAAAAAACTTAGAAATTAAATTATTGTATGATCAAACAATAATACTTTGGCGTGTATATTTAAAAAATTGAAATCAAGTTCTCCAAGAGATACTTGCACAGCTATGTTAACCACATTATCCGTAATATAAAGAGTTAAAAGCAACCCAAACATCCATCAGTGCTTCAACAGATAAAGAAAATGTTGCATATATATGCAATCAAATATTCCTCAGCATTGGAGAAGAAAAAATCCTGTCACACATTACAACATGGATGAACTTTGATAACATTATGCTAAGTGAAATAAGCCCGAAACAAAAAGGCAAACACTGTATGACTCCTTTTATATGAGGTCTCTAACTTAGTTAAGTATATAGAATGATAGTTCCCATTCTATCGAGATTTGTTGCACACACACAAAATGAAGATATAGTTAACATTATCAAAGTGCATACTGAAAAGTAGTTAAGATGATGATTTTTAAGTTGTGCGTTTGTATGCCAAAGAAAAGTAAAAAAAAAAAAAAAAAAGCAGTGGCTTGAGAAGCACTTGTGTCTAGGGCCGTATAGGTTTACTTGGCCTAGAACAGTGTCACAATTTGAATGAACTAAGGGTTTGTCTGCTAGAGGATACCAGATTACATTTCATCAGACTGCCAAAAGTCACCAGATAACCAAACCAACAATCCCAGAGATCTGTTGAGCTAGACCCCCATTTTCAGCACCAGCTGAATACAACCCATACTGTTAACATCCTGTTAAGGTAAATAATTGTTGTTAGAAAAAGAGAAAAACAGAAGAATACAGAAATTACTCATCACTTAAAATATTCCACTTGGAGGGATCTAATGGTGAATTTATATAAGTTGAGTGTACACGTGTAATCATAATCATTTATATATTGGAGGTACATATTCAGATACTTTTCTGATCAGAAAATGTTTTTCTCTATTTTTATTTGCATGATATTTATAATGCCTTGTTGTAAGTCAATATTATAATATAGAAAATAATTGTACCATGACCACTTTATGGATATATGTTGTGTATAGCCATGATTAATTTGGGGAGTGACTTCTTAGGCATGAAATAACTGAGTGAAAACTTTGTACAATGAATTACTCAGATACCTTAAAAGCATCAACTGAATCCTCTTCAGAGTGGGAACCAGGAAGTGAATTTTCTTTTCACATTTAGTCACTAAATCAGACATTTTTTTCTAAATTCAGTATTGTTTCACTGTGAAAAACATTTTATTAACCAAACTGGTAGGCAGAACAAGAAAGATATCTGCAGGCAAGGACAGCACATATTAATGTATGCATTCTCATTAGAGATATGTGCTGCACAAATGCAACCTGCATAGAAAAAGTCTATTGCAGTGTTAATATCTATGTGGTCTATGAAATGTGACATATTTTCAAGTGTTGGTGATAAAACGTAGCATAAATATTTGAGAGAGAAAACAAGCACTAAAAGCTGTATATGCTAATAATGCAATAAGAACCACTAAATGATACATGAATGGCACCTTCGAAATATTTAATCTATTCACACCTTTGAAGAAATAACATCAAGATCTATTCATTTCTTATCTCCATCTGCTTTAAATTCCAGCCAATCTGAGTGGTACATATCAGAATGCTATTTAAGGGAAGGCTATGCTTAAATTGACATTGATCATTTCTTTTCTTAAGTAAAGCTTTATTATATCTAAATATTTTGGACTTGTAAAATGAATTACTCAGATACCTTAAAAGCATCAACTGAATCCTCTTCAGAGTGGGAACCAGAAACTCCTTGTTCTTTTCAACTAAAGAACAAATAAATAAATGTCTATTTCTTCTTATTCTCCGCAATGCATGTATAATTTGGGTCATATATGTGCATGTGGATGGGGCAAAGGAACTGTTTGCTTAAGTATTCTAGAGCTACCAGAGCACTTAGATTTGGCCCAGGAGCATAAGCAAAGAATAAGGCATTTGGATAAGGTTCAATAATCAGTGATTTAATGGGTGGCTAATATATTTGCGGCATCTTCTATAAGCATAAAGAGTTTAGTAATCATCAATAACATATTAATGGAGTTTTGACAGTTCTTGGCAAATCTCTGTAAATATTATTCTGAGAATTAGCATAACTTTTTAAACAGCAACATACAACAATATTGAGGTCTCTCTGTTGATGTGCAGACCTCAGATGACACAGAGGCTGCTTATTTCCATAAAGTTAGAAAAGATGGCCTTAAAGTACATCACCTTTAAATACAAAATCTCTACTTTCAATTCCCAAAGTGTGTATGTGTGTTGGAGAAGAAGTCAATATGTGCAAATAGGAAGCATTTCCAATAGCACAGTTCGGAAAAGAGTCCCACTGAACACCAGGAAAACTGAATCTGCTACAGCTCCCTAAACACAAAGCAAATGGCGAAAACCCATGTGATAGATATATAACAATGGATCCAACTAGGTGTGAAATTGAGCACTGAGAGCAGACCTAAAAAGATACTGCCAGTTGTGCTTTGAAAATTCTTAAAAATAATTTTATTTCTTTTTTATGAGAATATATTTATTGGGGGTAAAAAAACTAGTTCAAGAGAGGGACAGGAGGGCGGCCCAAGTGGGTTGTCCCCCAATAATTTTATTTCTATTGGCAGTGGCCACTGGGATGGGTACCTACTCCCACCACCATCGCCACCACCCTCAGCACTTCCATCCCTCGAAGTGCAAACAGAAGCCTGACTGGGAGCATCAGGCCATATTTTGTTGAAAGGCACATTACAGTGGGTGGTAAGCTTTAATATGTAATGAGTGTTTAGAATAGACACGAACATTTCCACACAAGCTATTTACTTCCTTATGAAATTCAAAAGATAACATCAGAAATAAATTTCTAGGTCAACTAGAATTAAAATACAAACAAATGCTTACCACAGAAATAATCTTTGCTTCAATTGCCACACTCAAGGCAGGCTTCACACATGACAACTACTATTTCATACACAAGTGTTGCTTACACTGGTAAGTTAAACCTTTTGTTTTCATGTCCTTTTGGGGGCATAGTTTACATTATTTTGCTTTTCCTTTTGTTTAGTAGGTCTTTGTGATATTGTACCTGACTGTTCTCCTGTGAGTTCTACCATTCTGCTCCAGATTGTGTGTGTGTGTGTGTGTGTGTGTGTGTGTGTGTGTAATTCCTTGGAAAGAAACATTTTGTTCTTCCTTTGTTGTTACGTGATCTCTTACCAGCTCCAGTTCAAATTGTCTAAGACAATTTCTCCATGATGTTTTTCAGTTGATTTCTGTGTAAACTACAAAACTACTTGTGCCACACATAATTATGATGGAATAAAGCACAATAATTGCCCAATACTTGGTGTTTCAATTTACACCATAGGTGGTACAAGACACATCAACATCTACTCTGTCATGGCTTTGTTATACAAGTTAGCATCTCTGGTTTTAGTTTGCAGAAGTATCTATCAATCATGTCATCATGGTGCAGTGTTGACATCAGCTGTATTACCTTGCTTTGCTTTATTTTATATGAGTACAATGATATGTTTCTCTGAAGTCCAAAGATTGTATAATGTAATTCTTTATTTTACAACTGCAGCATTTCACTGGGAATTTCTGCTCTATTCTTATGCATAGTTTCTGCACTGGTCAACTTCTGCACTCTTAGCAAATGTAATACCAATGGGTAACTGGTAAATCAATTGTCCAATGCCATATTGTGATTAATTTGGGAATGGGCACAAGAGGTCTGTTTACAGCATCAGCTTATTACTGCATGAAAGAAGACCTGGGGATTGAATTCTGTGATAAATTTCTATATTGAATGTATAATGGCTTCACATCTACCAGGATATATATAT
>NW_004524774.1:2751675-2757229 GCF_000260255.1 Octodon degus | reverse complement strand
CGACATACCAAAAACTATGGAACACAAAGAAAGCTGTCCTAAGAGAGGAGATTATATTGGCGAATTCCCACTACAAGAAACAGACTTAACTTTTGCAAGTAATCAATGATGTACCTCAAAGTCCTAAGAAAAACAAGGACATTCCAAACCCAAAACTTACATAAGGAAAGAAACTATAAGAATCAGAGCAGAAATTAATGAAATTGAAACAAAAAAGTGTACAAAGTTCAATGAATCCAAGAATTGGTTCTTTGAAAGAATAAACAAAATAAACAAACCCTTAGCCAATCTTACAAAGATAAAGAAAGAAAAGACAAAAATCCATGCATTAGAAATTAAAAATGTGGGGCTGGGGAGATGGCTCAGTAGAAAAAGCACTTCCCCGGCAAGCACAAGGGCCATTAATTCAATCCCTGGTTCCTAAAAAAGAAAGAAAGAAAGAAAGAAAGAAAGAAAGAAAGAAAGAAAGAAAGAAAAGAAAAGAATTTAAAAATGCAAAATTATAAAGGATTCTGTGAAATACAAAATATTATTGGTAGCTACTTTGAGAACCTGTACTCTAACAAAATGGAAAATTAAGAAAAACAGATAAATTCTTCGATATATATAAACTATCAAAACTGAATAAAAATGATAATAAAATTATGAATAATATAAAATCAGTCATTGAAACTGAGGTAAAGAAAACACTAAGACACTAAGAAAATTCCAAGTCTTGATCGAGAAGATTAATGCTAAAATTCCTCAAAGTATTTCATGAAATTAAAAGGAAAGCAGTACTGTCAAAGTAATTCCTGGAAGCAAGCAAGAATACCCTGATTCCAAATCCAGACTAGGACTCATAAAAAAAGAAAACTACAGGCCAGTCTCCTTAACATATTCACAATGCAGCCATAATTCACACATCTTGTTGTTTTGCACCTTACTGGCAGGTTCCTATGATTTAATTTTATTACTACAAAGACTAATAAAAGTGATTAGATCCATTTGTGCCACCAGTGGTACAACCTGCCTGATGGGACAGGCATTCTTGAACCACTGGTGGCTCAAATGACAGAAACATGTTAATGAACAAAGGTACACAAATTCTCATTAAAATAATGGCAAACAGAATTCAGCAAATCACCAAAAAGTTCATATACCATGATCACATAGGATTCACTCCAAGGATGCATGAATAGTTCAAAATATGCAGATCAATATATTTAATACATCACATAAACAGAATCTATAGACACAGAAAAAATCATTTGACAAAATGCAGCATCCATTTATAATTTAAAAAGCCAAGAAATTAGGAATTGAAGGCTTTTATCTCAATCTGATGAAAGCCATCTATAACAAACCAATGGTCACCATAATACTAAACAGACAGAAGCTAAAAGTTTTGCTTCTAAAGTTAGGAACAAGAAAAAACATCTACTGTCATCACTCCCATTCAAAATAATTCTCAAAATATTAGCTAGAATAATTAGACAAGAAAAAGAAATAAAAAAGATACAGATAGGTAAAGAAGAAGTTAAATTATAATTATTTGTAGATTACATGGCTCTCTATATGGAAGATCCATGCTCCACGAAAAATTAATAACTAATTTCAGTACCATAATTGCATACAAAGTTAACATTGAAAAACTATGGCATTCTTCTACACCAATAAAAAATACACTGAGAGAAATTAGGGCAGCAATATATTTCACTGTAGCATGAAGTAAAATGAAATATTCAGGAACTAACCTAACCAAGGAAGTGGAGACCTTTATAAAAAAGCTACAGCTATCTCTGATAAATGAGATCAAAGACAATATTAAAGGCAGAAAGAAGTCCTCTGTTCTTGAATAGACAGAACAAATATAGTCAAAATGAGAAGACTTCCAAAACAGTTACACACACTTAATACAATCCTGATCAAAATAGCAACAGCATTTCCTACAGAATTAGGCAAAGCAATTCTAAAATTTATATGGAAAAAGAAAAGACCTAGAAGAGCAAAAGCAATCTGGGCCACAAAGTAAAGGCCAGAGACATCACAAATCTTGGCTGGAATTAGAGTTATAGTACAAAGTTATGGTGATCAAAACAGCATAGTTTTAGCAACAAAATCAAACAGATTTGCAGGTCAATAGCAGTGGATAGAGAATGCAGAAACAACTCCAGGCATACTCAGCTAACATATCTTTGACAAAAGGACCATATCCTTTCACAAAAGGAACTGGAGAAACTGGCTATCTTCATGACCAACATTAAACTTACACTTATGTCTTTCAGCATGCATTGAACTTAAATCAAAATGGCTCAAACATGTAGCTATTAGAACAGAAAAGATTTGATGAAAGACCAAATAGCTATAACAATTGAAGACATAAGTATAGGCAAAGACTGTCTGAACAGTACCTTTGCTACACAATAAATCATACTAAAAAACGACAAATGGAATCACATCAAATTAAAAAGCTTCTGACAGCAAAGGAAACCACCAACAGAATGAAAAGACAAATAAAAGAACAACTGAAAGAATAGGAAAAATATTTGTCCAGCCACTCATCAAAGGACTTATATCTAGACTATAAAAAGAACACAAAAAGGAAATTAGACTCCCCAAATTTGAAGACCCACTCAAAATTGGGGCAGCAACACATTTTTCAAATGATGAAGTACAATTGGCCAATAAACATGAAAAAAACCAATCCTTATCACTGACCATTCAACAATGCAAATTAAAACACTTAGATTTCATCTTACTCCATAAAGAATAGTTAGTATCAAAAATTAACCACTAACAAATGCTGGTGACATGGTCCTGGGGAACACTTCTAAATTCTTATTAGGAGTATAATTGACTATAGAAATAAGTATGCAGATTCTTCACAAAACCAAAAACAGAAATTCTATTAGCCCTAGCTGTGCCCTTTCTAGGTATCATCTCAGAAGAGTTAAAGTTATTATTCTATAGTAATGTATGCATACCCATATTTATAACAGCACAGTTCATAATAGCTACATCTTGGGAGTAGCCTATATATCCATCAACAGATTAGTTGCTAAAGAAAACATGGTATTTATGTACAACAGAACACTAACCTATCATAAATAAGGATAAACTCACTTTTAGGACAATGGCTGCACCTTAAAGCCATAATGTTAAGTGAAGTCAATCAGACACATGGCTTAAATATTATATTAGAAACTCAATGTACAAATACTATAAACTGCAAAATAAAGGCAGTAGGAGAAAAGACCAAGAACAAAGTATTTTAATCTAGATGGAGAATATAACTAAAAGTGTACCTAGAATTAACGTAATTGTCTTGTGTTTTATCTTTGGTCTATTATGCTGGTTAGTAATCTGTATGTATGATGATTAAATTTATTTATTTATTAAGGTACTGGGAATTAAACTCAAGACCTTAAGCTTGCCAGGCAAGCACTGTGCCACTGAGGTATATCCTGCACCCAACAATGAAATTTCTGGAGACTTATAAGATAAATGAATCTTATGCTGGAAAAAATGAGAGTAGGGGTAAGGGGAAAAAGAATTGTGAAATGTTATATTCAAGTACCAATTCCTCACAATGAATTTAATCATTATACACCACAAACATGTACTAATAAAAGTGAAAATTTGAAAAAAGAAAAGAAAATTGAAGCTGTGAGTGGAAATAGGTAATGCTATGAGTAAACAGAAATTATTAATAGATCAATAAAAAGAATAGAGATTTCATGTATTTCATTAATTGTAAAAGTACTTATATTTAGTATAATTCCTCTATAATACTATAAAAATAAAAGCAACCTAATAAAAGTTGGCAAAATTTTGAACAGTATTTGAGGTTTTTTAATTACAATACAGGACACATTATATAGGGCTATTTTATAACCACCAAAGAATCATATGCAAAGAGCGTAAGAAATCTGTTCATGTATTAAACACCAAAGAATCCAGCTGAGGGTCTGAATTCAAATATCCCACATGAAGACTGCTCTGTGCTGGGGGGGACCTGGTAGTCCACTGCCAGGCGCAGCGTGGGTGAGACCCTCTTCCACCCATTTGGGACACCACCAACATTCCACAGCACCCCCTGCTCCCACGGCCACCCAGTAAGAATTTGAGCCACGTTGTGGGGACTCCCAGATCAAGTCCTATCCCAGGCCCAATGAGTGTGTCAGAGAGCTTCGTCTCCCCCCTACTCCAACTTGTCTCCTCCAAACTCAGCTCAGGCTGGGCATACAGGACTGGGGTAAAACCATGCAGCTGCAAACGCTAGAGAGAGAGTAGGGGACAAAACCAACCAGCTAGACCAGGAGCAGAACATCTTGTCAGAGGGACACAATAGGTACAATCCAAAGAGTGGCAGCAGTAAGGACCTGAGCACAGCAGCCAGACCCAAGCCAGGCACAGCTGGATAAAGCCAAACTTTGTAGATATGGACCTGAAATTCAGTAGGTGCTAAGGTTATATCTGCACGAAAGCTCTACAAAAAAGGTCAAAAGACAGTGCTATACAAAATGACAACAAGAAGGAAAAAAATACTATCTCAGAACCCAAGCCCACCCATAACAAGTGCAGAGGACACTAACATAGAACAAATTGGGAATCACACAGCTGAAAGCAATGAATCAATGGCTTCTGAAGTAAAGAAATAACTGCAGAAAGGTGTAGAGGAACTCAAATTGGAAATGAAAAGAGAAATCCCTGAATTAATAGCATCTGCAGTAAAGAATCAAATGCAGAAACATATGGAGGAAACCCAATGCCCACTCAGAACAAGTGTAGAGGACACTAGCTCAGCTGCAATGTATGAATTAATACCGTCAACAATAAATAAACAACAGCAGAAAGTAATAGAGGAAGTCAAAGTTGAATTCTTTTCTACCAGCTCAGCTCAAATGTATGAATTAATAGTGTTGATAGTAAATAAGCAAAAGCAGAAAGCTATAGAGGCACTCAGAGTGGAATTCTTTTTTCAAATAGAAAAAGAATTCTTGGAACTCATAGTATCTGAACTAAAGAATCAACTACAGAAACATAGGAAGGAAACCCCAACTGAAAAAAAAAAAAACAACAACACTGCAGTAAAAGAATTAATAACTGTTTCTAAAGAAGACATTGAAAAAAAGATTAGAAAAATGACGGATTCTGTGAATGAGCAATAAGAAAAGAAATAGATTGGAAGAAGCAAAGTCAAACAGATATAGAGGAACTCAAAATCTCAATCATAAGCTTGCAAAACCATTTGAGTGAAAGTGAAGACAGAGTTTCAGATAATGAAGATGCTGGTGCAGCTAGTAAAAAAGTAAGAAAAGATCTCTTAGAATGAAGAAGGATGTAGGAAAAGATAATTCATCGCTTACAAGATGATGCAAAGATGAACAATGTGAGACGAATAGGTTTCAATGAGACAGAAGGAGTCAATAAAAATGACATTAAAAATATGGGCAGTGGAGAGTTTCCTGCTACACTGCGCCAGCGGGACCAGTCCCAGCCCAGGCGCAGCGTGGGCCGGACCCTCTCCCAGCCCCTCGGGCCGCCCCCACCACTCCGCAGTGCCTCCCCC
>NW_004524774.1:2746163-2751575 GCF_000260255.1 Octodon degus | reverse complement strand
AAAACAAAAAAAAAAACTCTCTTTTCCAGGGTCTTGGATGAAAAGAGTTTGGCATATGAATATAAAGAATTTCTTTGGGATGATAAAAATTCTGGAAATATTGGTGATGTTAGCATAATATTTAAACCATTTTACATCCTTTGAAATGGTAAAGTTCTGTCTTTTTATGTGAATTTTATCTCATTTTTGACATGGTAAATTTTTAATTAATACAGTATTCTGGATACAGGTAAGATACAAGTAGATATCAACTGCATTTACCTCAGAAATCTATGACAGTGTGTGTTGAGACAAATGAAGATTTATGATAAACACTTCAGTATTTGATGTGTAGTCAGTACTGACTAGAAGCTAAAACAATTTTTAGGCAAAAGTTTATCAATAGAATTATGGAACTAATTCTATAAAAATATGATGTCTTCATTTAATACTAGTTTGGATAAGTCAAATGTGACAAGCTCTTACAAAGACAAACTGTGGCTCTTTTTAGGGAATCAGCTTAAATTTAATTTGTTATATGTGTTTATATTAACGTTTACATACAAATTTTATCAGGTAGAAGTATTAAAGTGTAGCTTTCATCTTAGAGATCTTGCCAACTATCTTTATAGTAGTATTTGAGGAATTACTATTTCAGAACAATTCTGAGCATATATGTAATGGGCTATAATAGTAAAATGCAGAGCATTAAAATTTTCAGGCCCCTGAAAATTTGTTAGGGCCAAATATGTTCCCTGAAAGTAGTACTTGTTAAAATTACCAACAGTAGCAGCCTTGTAACCTGATAATAAAAAAAGAAACCTATATGGGTTCTTATACAAAATCTAAAATTTCACCGTATTAAAAAGGATTACAGCATGCTTCAGGCTTTCCATATGTACCCATATAATAAAAAGATACCAACAGGCAATTTAACATTTCAACAAGCTAGAAACTATTAACTGTAAGCATACAGTGACACTCTAGAAGATATGATACCATACTTGGAGCAACACTGCTAACAGGTAAGTATTATTAAAGGCAGTTTATAATTGAAACATTTTGTTTTAATTTTTTTACAATACCTGGGATTGAACTCAGGACCCTGCACTTGCCAGGCAAGCACTTATTCTACTAAGCTGTCTTCCCAGCCTCTATAAGTGAAACATTAAAAATTGTGTTTATGTGTACAACTTATTTTTTTATTTTTAAAATGAGTACAAGTTAGAATTAAAACAGAAAAATTACAAGTGATATAGATTTTCACTTAACAAAGTAATACGAATTTCACAGTTTTTATTATAATACCTAGTATTAAACTCCAATCAGTTATTCATAATACCAGATATGTGCATATAAAATTGGAAGAAGAAAGAAAAAAAAGAAAGAAATGTATAAGATATCAAGAAGACAAAACGGAGAAGCAATTGAAAACGGGAAACAAAATAAATTAAAGCATTAACTGGTCCTTTCCATAGACCATCAGAAATGCAAAGTACAGTTGTGGAAAGCATCCTGCTTACATACATATATGTATCGCTTTCCCCCACTCCCTATCCTGTCCTTCTCTCCAACTCAGTAACTCTTTCCTTTTGAATGAGTTCATTTCCTTTTACCAGTGTCTATCTTACCCTTCACATTTCATTTTTCTCTTTCAGGTTAATACAACTTATAAAAAAGAAAAAAAATGCTATTTTTCTTGTAGCATAGCATCAAACACTTTATATTTAAGACTGCAAGCTTCTATACACGTGTTCACTCTACCTCCAAAGAAGTATATACCTCTTAAATATTCTCATTCATTGTTTAATACATCAATCGTAGTTTCAGGAATATACACCAGTTTGAGCAGGTTAAACAGTCATTGTCTTATTTATGAGACAAAGTTAAACACTTTCAGGAAACCAACATTTCATAATCAGTAAAGGAATAGTATTAACTCAACAGGATAGAAAACACTCCTAAGGCCATGATAGAATTATTATTTTTTCTTTACTCATCTACTAAAAGCTGTCATCATCTGCTTATTGAGAGTATGCATTGCTACCTGAACAATAGGGAGTGGTCTGAATCATGAATATCCAAACACTAGAAAGATTGTATGTCTCAACTTATTTTTGTATTCTGAAAATAGTACTATAAACCCAAGTATTTTCCTAGCTTATTGGATATTCTGTCATCTTAGGTTATTAAATTTATGCATGGTTTCCTGAAAATTCTTTCCTAGGTAAAAGTAAAAGACATTTTGGTTATGTTTTTCTATTTCCTCATTTATGTACTTTACCAATAACAGTGCTATTCTGGGCATTTATCTTGTTTTCCGTGCCTTTATATTCTACTATCACACAAGGAAACATGAAAACATTAGAAATTCAGAATGTGACAAATGACCATTTTTGTGGTAACAGGCTTTTAAATGAAAAGAAAATGTAAAACCAAGTGATCACTCTAACTTGAATTAGGGACTTAAGTCTATAAGACACTTAAGGAAAGTCATATGAATTGTATTAGTTTTCTTATTCACTTATATTTTTAAGTAATTATTTATGTTAAAATGCCTTGAAAGATAGCTCTATGTAGGTATCACTCACTGTAACAGAAATATGACTATTTTTACTCTAATATTTTTGTTTTATTAACCAGGGATTGAACTCAAAACCTCGTGCTTGTCAGGCAGGTGCTTATGCCACTGAGCTTTTTCCCTGGCCCTGAATATTTTCAAATAATTAAGATCTTATCCAAGTTTTTGGCTGTTATATTTCTTAAGCATAATGTAGGCTTGTTATAGAGACAAGCTAGCTGGGCTTCACTACTTTTATAACTTTACAAGACAGTGAAGTTCAGACAGAGATAATTTTCTGAACATAGTTGACCTTTTACAGAACTGATTATTTTCTCAGCTAAACAACTATGTATCATACTGCCAGATCTCCACTATCAGTCTTGCCAGGAACAAAGCAGATAAGCGAAAGAAAAGTAGTTTGTCTAAACTCTTATAAAATCTTATGTAAAATTAATGTATAGAAATTTCCTCATTATTTGACCTGTCAGCCCTAAAATACTTCATTTCCTATAAAAAGAGGAGGCTCAACCATAAAATAAGTATTTAAATTGTCCATCTGGCAGTGACACAGAGAAAAAGATGCATAAAATGAGAAGCAAAGTTTCAAAAATCTGTGTACACAGTACGAAATAAAATCTTGCTGCAAATTCCCCATGGCTTTCGCCACTAACATTCATGAAAAGACTTCAGCATTTTGGTCACTGAACCTGCTACCAAATTTTAAAAAAAAATTAATAAGAAAAGACAGTGAGGAACTGAAGGATAGGGTAGGTAACTATTTCAAATACAAATAAAACATAGTGAAAAATAAACAATCATTTCTGCTTGGACCTCAAGATATAATACCTGTTTCTCACATCTTCCATTTTGAAGAGGATACTCTGATCAGAATAACTCTTTTGAGTTATTCTGAGTGGTGTTGCCTGGCAGCAGCTTCCATTTTCTAAGCTGGTCTTCAACCCAGATAATTAAGTAATCTCACAAGGAATAATCACACATGGCAACAGGGTTTTAAAACGTATGGACTTTTTTTTTCCGTACACAAACATGTCAGGAGACAAACCATCAATTTTAAAGATAATTGTCAGGTTTTGGGTATCTTAGCATACTCTATGCCTAAGTTAAACCATTGGTGAACTAAAATTAACAGGTTCTACAGTCAGGATTTCTTTTTTTGCCCGCCATTATATACACACTACAAAACTATTCTGCATCACACGATTTTAAATGAAATAGGCATGCAAATGAACCACACAATCAACACATAACTTTAATATGCTCCATTATTTATCTTGGTCAGAAAGGTAGTGACCTCCTTGTCAAAAATTGTGAGTTGGGGGCTGGGGATATAGCTCAGCCTGGCTGGCAACTGCAAGGTCCTGAGTTCGATCCCTGGTACTACCAAAAAAAAAAAAAATCGTGAGTTGAGGAGCAGGTTTTCATTCTCATAACCCTCAGGAAGATAAGCTCTTCACAGTATGTCTGACCTAGGTACAAAACCTCCATTCTTCACATGGCGAGGCATGAAAGCACAAACTGCTAGATGACCTCCCTTCTCAAGGGGGCTGTGGGAGTCGTGGCACATTTTAACAAACCTCTGAATAGCACTGATTTTTTTTTCTGTTTGAGCAGTACTGTTGCATTGAAGAGACGCAGTTGTGGTCCTCTGCTTCTTTCTCACTTTCTCCTCTTCAAATTCTGCATTCCTCTTTGTATAAGTCTTTGACTTGAAGGAGGTTACTTTTTATTTTTCATATTGATTGATTGAGTGAGACAAGGTGTCACTGTGCAGCCCAAGCTGATATCTAACTCAGGGTGATCCTCCTGCCTCAGCCTCCTGAGTGCTGTGATTACAGGCAGGCATCATCACACCCAGTGTGAAGGTGCTTACTAATGGCAAACTTGCAAATGTGATTCAGAAATACATTGCAAGTAGTGTGGAAGACTTTCCTCAGTCCTCACAAAGCTCACTTCCAAACTCAGCGACTCAATTCAGGGAAGTCACATACACAGAAATCTTACAACAGTTTCAAACAGGTAATGCTGTTATTATTAATTGATCCATTCTTATTTTGAGTAAGGTTTAGATTAGTTTCCAGATTTTTCTTCAGAGCAGGAAAGGGGCTCCAGTGTAAAGGTAACGATATACCAGGTCCCACTGTTTATATTGCTCAAAGTCAGACTACTTTCTAATCAGATTTTCAACAAGTGCTTCTGGGGAAATGGTTTTTACAGGCTTGTGTTCTATTTCCCTTAGGCTACAGGGAAATCAATCTTCCCTTAAGTCTGTACCAGCTGGGAGAGAAAGGGTATGAGCCACAGGAGTGAAGGAAAAGAAGATGAAAGAAAGACAAAAGAGGAGTGTGCGGAGAGCTTCCGGCTACCCTGCACCGGCGGGACCAGTCCCAGCCCAGGTGCAGAGTGGGCCGGACCCTCTCCCAGCACCTTGGGCTGCCCCCCACCACTCCGCAGTTCCTTCCCCACCCCGCCCGCCCAGTAGGATTTTCTGCCAAGTTCCTGGAGCCCCCCAGAATCAGTCCTAGCCCAGGTCTGGTGAGTGTGCGGAGAGCTTCCTGCTACCCTGCGCCGGCAGGACCAGTCCCAGCCCAGGCGCAGCGTGGGCCGGACCCTCTCCCAGCCCGTTGGGCTGCCCACCACCACCCCGCAGTGCCTCCGCCACCCCGCCCGCTGAGTAGGATTTTCTGCCGAGTTCCGGGAGCCCCCAGACCCAGTCCTAGCCCAGGTCCGGTGAGTGTGCAGAGAGCTTCCTCTTCCTCCAACTTCACCTTGCCCCCTCCAGGCACAGCTCAGGCCTGGCATACATGCCTGAGGTGTAATCCTGCAGCTGCAACCTCTGCAGGGGAGAGTGT
>NW_004524774.1:2737229-2746063 GCF_000260255.1 Octodon degus | reverse complement strand
ATATATTTATACCATTGACTAATACTTTGTATTTGAGTCACATCATATTTCCTGCATAACTCATCAACAACATCTACTCCAACTTTTGGTTTGCTGTAAAATATGATCATTTCTGGCTTCAGTTCTGTTGAAGCTTCACTGTTAATATTTTTTCTTGTTTGTTTTGAGAAAGTGTCTCTCTACATAGTCAGGCGAGACTTGGACTCGCTCTACAGCACAGGATGACCTTGAAATCACAGGTTTGATCCTACTGCCTCTGCTTCCCAAGTGCTGGTATTATAAGCATGCATCACCAAGCCTGGTCTCACTACCAATCTTCCCCCCCCCCCTTTGGACAGGGTCTACAAGGTCTACAAGGTCTCACTGCTTGATCAGACTCATAGTTGTCCTTCTGTTTACAGCCACCCAAGTGCTGGGATTACAGGCCTGTGCCACCATGCCTAGTCTCATTCCCCATCTCAGCATGTCCCGGGGGCAGGGCCAGGATGGCAGGCCCAGAGATCAAACTCCCAGCCCCTATGTCTGCCTAAGCAGGTGCTTTAATTCACTGAGCTATTTGGCCAGCCCTCTCTACCAATCTTATCATCATAGTATAATGTTGACCTTACCAATATTACTTTTTTCCTTCACTATAATGTAGAACAGGCTTACCTACAAATTACAATGTAGCATCAGCTAACCTTGAACTTACATGATACTCCTGCTTCAGCCTCCTGAGGCTGAAATCCAAACACTTGCACTGTACAATTCTCTGTTGTGAATTTGGAACATGTTTTTTCAGTAATCTCCACTTTGTCCTTGTAAATAGTTATTGTGCTGGTCAACCAGTGGCTATTTTTTTTTTTTTTAGAAAATTTAACCTTGTGGGTAACTCATGAACCAATTGTCAAATGGGATATTTGCATGACGTTTTGAAATAGATGCAACAAGTCTGTTCACAATGTTATATGGTTTATTACTGCATAAATAAAGAACTGGTGGCTGAGTTCCACAATAAATTTCTAAATTCAGAGCATAAAATGCTTCACATCTATCAGGGCATATATTTTTGCACCATATTTGGAAGATTTATTTGCCATATATTCCTGAAAACTTCAACCACCATGAAATGATGGAAATTGCTTGTCAATTTTCATGTATTCAGACAATGTTTAAATTGCTTGACAGTTCAAAACAATGCTTTCAAATAATGAGGGAACAGCAGCCAAATTGTTGGCTAGTTTTACTTTTTTCTTTCTTGGCAGGTCTTTTTGTCCTCAAAATGTAGGCAATTTTGAAAGGAATCAAATCTTTTGAGCGTCATTATTGTTCTAAAAATCTCAATGCCAATTCTGTCATGTCTCCATAAATCCTTCAGATTCTGACAATTAGAATGATAAAGTTCTGCTATGAAGACTTTTGGTCAGATAGTGAGATATCATCAGAAAAATATTTTGGGTATTGATACATATTTCCCTATTTGTATATTTCAAAACATTTTCTAACTTGTCATTTGTTACAGCTTCTAACACTGAATCACAGTATTGACATTTATAATAGGTTTCACCCTTGGTGCAAACCTAATAATATTTTATGGCCTAGTTCTGACACTAGATCATTGAGGCACACACAGTGTCTTCATTCTGTATTTTTCTATTTATCACATCTTGCTAATTTCTTTGGCTTACATGATTCAAGTCATCATACTGCTCAATCATCTGATAATGTACTTTCAACTGCTTCCCAAAGTGGTAAAAGTGAACTTTCATACAATATTGTATCAAATTGGTCTAATTATATCAGAAAAATCAAAGTAAAACTTTAATACAATAAAAAATTATAAATACACAAAAGTGTGACACCCTGCACCATGTGGGTCTCATTTGCACTTTGGCATGCATGCATGCATACATCTTGCTGTTTATTTTATCAATGCAGTGAACCCTAAGACTGCCTCCTGTATTCCTCCAGTGCCACTACCAGGACACACAGCCAGCTACCATTATGCTAAAGCACATATTTTCATTAGAAAACCATGGTTGCAGTGACTTATCCACCATAATGCTCTGTGTGATATAACTAGGATGACTGCAATGACTCTTGATTCTTTTTCATTTGTTCTTGTAGCTTTGCATGAGTTGTGTAGGCAGCACTGACAATACTGATGAAAGAAATGGCTCAAAGGTCCTGTTGGTCTGACGTTGACATAAGTCTCCATGAGAATACACACACACGCGTGCACGCGGCGCGCGCACACACACACACACACACACACACCCCCCATTACTGGTAATAGGTTCAAGTAAACATGATTTATTCCCACATTGGATTATATTATATAGTATATTTTGAAACAAGCAATCACACTCAGTACTGCATGCTTGCCAGGCATGTGCTATGCCACTGAGTTACATCCCCAAGCCCCTCCACATTGGATTTTAGGAAAAAAGAATTCTTGTTTTAGCACTTATTCTCTCTCTCTTTCTCTCTCTCTCTCTCTCTCTCTCTCTCTCTCTCTCTCTCACTCTTTGTCTCTCTCTCTTTCTCTCCCCTTTTATAAGGGAGAAGAACTTAAGAAATTTCAAATTTTATCTAGTACTGTAATCTCTCCTTACACCAAAAATATAAATTAGATTTTTTAAAAACGGTACCCTAAAAAGGGCCGACCTAACAGCTCAGCAGATTAAAGCACCTGCAGGCAGGCACAGGGGCCTGGGATTTGATCCCCAGGGCGAGGGGTGTCGGCCCCACCCCCACGGCGCACTGAGAGAGAAATTGAGACCGGGCATGGAGGCACGCGTCTATAATCGCAGCTCTTGGGAAGCTGTAAACAGGACGATCACTATGAGTACGATCTAGTAGTGAAACCCTGAACACTTTATAGACCCTTCCCTAAAATACAAAAAAAAAAAAAGCAAAAAACAAAAAACTATACTCTTAATTTTGAATTTCTCACTTGTGAAATGTGTATCCGGGACATCTCACAGATATACCATTTGTAGATATAGCAAGTAAGATGAGATTAAGGGCAAGCAAATCTTTCAAGCACATAAGCAGAAATTAAAGTAAGACAGCATAGTAATTAACACAGATAAAATAGTTTGTATTCTTCTCTAGAATTCTTGTCAGTGATAAATTTCCTTAGCTGGCAACTATATTTTCAAATTGTAAATCTTCATATGATTAATGGCCTCTTTGTATCTTGTAATGAAATAAGAGGACAAATATTAAGATGTAGTCTTTATTTATCTGTAAAATTATAAAACCAGAGCAACAGCATGAACCTGAATAAGAAATTATGGTCACAAATTATCACATAGTGGACATTTTCTCATTAAAAACATAGGCAATGGTAGACAGAATTGTGTGATAACTACAGTTCATAGCCCCATATTTTATCAAGTGATTAAAATATTTATTGAAGTGATCAATTTGTGCTAGAAATATTTATTGTCTCTTGAATATTTTTAAGGTGTTACAAATCCAGTTAACTGAAAAGGGAAGATCAGAGCCATCTTGAAAACATCTTCAAAAAGTACATCTGCCACATCTAAGCATATGTCTGCTGTAAAGTGCTTTTGTAAGTGGATATCTCTAATTTCTTACATTTCATGAGTACTCCAGCCCACTGTTAAATGGGAGAACAGTAAATCAGAAAAAATGGTGTGTTTGTTCTTTGCTCTCAGAATGCACTGAGAGCTGCTTCTTCACTCTAAAGATTACCTGGAGATATTTAACTCAGCTTTTAGAAAATCCCTCAAGCATTGGCATGAATTCCTGAATACCACTCACTTTTTGAAAAAAAAAAAAGCAGATAGCTCAGTTCTAGCCCAGAGCTCCTTCCATGGTTCAAGGGCTAGACAACTCAATTCTAGTGGTGGTGGATGAAAAGTGACTTTGATCCAAAGGTTAGCATTTTGTAACTCTTAAATCTACTTTATGTCAGTGACATAATGATGGCAGAGAAGTACTTGGACTCAAAAGATACTGATATAGCATAGAAAATATATAAATTTTGAAGATTTTATTTTGTAGAATTTCATCAGAATCTGAATGCCCATCCTCACAGAGGCTACCAGGGGGATCTCTCCATTGGTTATATCTGTAAAGTCTATTCTAACTTTATGATTCTATGATTTATAAGTAGAAAATTTCAGGATAAATATACAACATATAGTCTTGTCTTGATGAGCTTGATAATTTTCTTCTATGGAAGTACAAATGCTCCTTTAGTTAAGAAGACAACAGATGGTCTAAATTTCTAAGCGAAGACACCTGGGTAAACAACTGAGTCTAAGTATCCATTGACTTTTTGCATTTTTAATCATCCCTCTTATAGTAATTCATATTCCATTTAATTAAAATGAGTCTGGCAAGTTCTGGAATAAAATAAGAGCTTGTATGCTGCTACAACTCTCACAGATAGTAATCATAGATTCTGGGGAAAACATAAACTGAAGGCTTTTAAAAGAACTGAAGGCAAAAGAAAAGCTGTCAGAAAAAGGAAGATGCTTTGATTATGAAGGGAAAAAATTAGTGGTTGAAGATCATGTACACAAACCTTTTCCTCTGACATTGAACTCTGTTCTGAGTAGAACGGGGTGAGAGGGGAGTTTTTAAGCCACACGTTATTTGTCTCTATCTATGGCTCTCTCCTTCCCAAATTTCATTCATGATATCAGCCCCAACTCCATTCTCTAACACAAGAGATTGTAAAGATTTATGAAAAAGGACAGATAAAAATAATTCAGACCTTGGAAACCACATACATTGTCTGATTGTATTCTCTTCTTTTAGGTTTTCCTTTTTGGTTTTTATACACTTTTATAAATGTAAGCACAATGCTTGCCTTGAGGGCTTACAAAAGCAAGACAGATTTGCCCTTCAGGCAATAATTTATCTCATCCTGATCTTAATACATCAACCAAATAAGATGGCAACATGTAACATACAAGTATTTGAATTCCCAGGAAAGGGAAGAAAGAACACAGCACAATATACAAAATGTGATGGTTTTATAATTCCACACAAATAAAATAAATACATAAATAATATGCTTTCAATGAGAGAATATTATGATTTGTCAATTTTAGCTCAGTGGCACATAAAAAGGATTTAAATAATGCATTGAGGGGCCGGCCAGATAGCTCAGCGGATTAAAGGTCCTGCTTAGGCAGACTCAGGGACTGGGGTTCCATCCCAGGGGTGCCGTGCCGGCGCTGACCTGGGGCCCACTGAGACAGTGACTGAGACTGGGTATAGTGGCACATGCCTATAATCCCAGTGCTTGGTAAGCTGAATACAGGAGGATCACTACTAGTGCGATCTGTGTAGTGAGACCCTGTAGACCCTGTACTAAATACATAAAAAAATGAATTGCAGTGAAAACATCTACTTATTAAAAAAATAATGCATTGAGGAAAGAATAGTATATCCCCATGCAGGAGAAAAAAAACTAGACCATTATCTGCACAGCATACAAAAATAAATTCAAATGGGTCAAAGACTTAAATGGCAGGCCTGAAACTATAAAACTGCTCAAAGAAAACATAACTGTAATGCTTTAGCACTTTGGAAGGAAAAAGGGTTTTCTTGATAATATCTCCAAAGCACAGAAAACGAAAACTAGACAGATGTGATTTCATTAAGCTAAAAAGCTTTTGTACAGGAAAAGAAACAATCATTAGAGTAAAGATATAACCTACAGAATGGGAGAAAATATTTACAAACTTTACATTGAACAAGGAATTAGTATGCAGAGCATATAAGTAACTCTAGAGACTCAATTTTGATTCATTTTTTCTTTGCACTATTTTCTTCATAGAAACAAAATTAAAATATTATAATTTGATTGAAAATGGGTAATGGAACCCACTTCTCAAAAGAAGTCCAATTATGCATTTTCCAACAACTTGAAGCAAGAAGAGATAGAGAAATGGCAGGTTCAAGCTCGCACTCTAGAAAAATCCTCTGACAAGAACTTGAAGGAACACATGAGAACTTCCAAGATGTCACAGATGAACCACTTCATGTTCCTAATAATCCAAAATCACTCAATTGGCTCTGTCTCCAAAATATTCCAGCACTATCCACCAGCATCACCTTGGACACCAAGACTCCAATCATAATTATCCCTTGCGGAATACAAGCAATTTCACTTATCTGAAGCATAGCAGATAATCAGATGTTTGTGGTAATAATTTTGTGTGTATATATAGCTCAAAATGCCACATAGGAACTTCAAATATACTTAATTTGAAATTAACAGTTATGTATCTTTAGTAAAGGTAGAAAAAATATAGTACATTGCATTAAAATGTAATGTTAACAGACAGAAAAAAGTCAAAATATTTGGAAGTTTAAAACATACTTGAGTCTAAAACATTTTACTCATGTGTCAAAAAAAATAGGGAAATTTAAAAAATAAATCAAACTGGTAACACACATACAGAATATACCATTTTATGTAATGGAGCTGGAACAGTAGTTAGAGGGAACTTTATAACTTTAAAGTCTTATCATACAAGATTACAATCATAACCTAAGCTTCTCCCTTGTAGTTAGAAAAAGAGGAACTAAATAACATAAAACACAGATGCCAACACCAAAACACACAATAATAAAACTATCAGAAGCTAGAGAATATTTTTTATTTTTAAAAAATGAATAGGTACATGTTTTCAGTATAAAGCAATTACTTACATCATGGGAAGTGGTTGGTGTCCATAACACATCTCAGTGTCTTTTTTATTTCCTTTTTCCCTCCTTTATTATCCCTCACTCTATTTTATGGTACCCTTTCCATTTTCAAAAGATCTGTCTCTCTGCTTCCTACTGTCTATCTTTTCTTTTGCTCTTTACATTATTTATATGTTGAATATCTCATGTAAGAGAAACTATGCAATATTACACTTATGTGTCTGATTTATTTCATTTCATATTGTTGGCTAAAGGTACACTCATTTTCCTACAAATGATTCAAATTTATACTAATATTAGGTGAAATAAATCAGATGCACAAGCTTAAATATCACATGGTTTTTCCTGTATTATAACCCAAATTGGGAAGACCAAAACTGAAGATAGTAAGTGGAGAAACAGATCTTTCTCAAACAGCGAGGGAGATCAAGAAAAGAAGGAAGAGAATAAAATAGAGGGAAATGAGAGGAAAAAGAGAATTAAGATCATTATGTTCATGTACCAACTTCACATAAGAAACATAAACTTAAATATTGTACACATGCGTTAAAAATTATGTAGACCCCAAACAGCTTAGCAGAAGCTCAGAAGCAGTCTCTTTTGGAGCACCCACTTTAGGCTAGAGACTTACCTTCTGTGGAGCAATTCTTGATGTGCTGCAGGCATGAATGGCAATGGTTAGCTCAGTCAAGAGGTTTTAAAGCCTCTTCTATAAATAATTCAGCCGCCCACTCCCTCCAGTCTCCCCAGCACGCTTCCAAATCTTCAGGAAACAGAATGCACAAATTAGATCATTTTCCAAAGAAGCAGAGCCAACTGAGTTTCTCCTCTTATTCTCTTCCCTGTATTATGGCAAGGCATCTTACCTAATCAAATTAAGAAATAATAAATTGGAGCCTAGCTCAGATCACTCTAATTTTATTTATGTAAACATTACTATACAATATATAACCTAAATTGGTAAAATAGGCCAACTGAATACTAAAGGCTACCGGGTTCATTTGGAAAGTACTTGTTAATCCATGGGTTTTCTGGAAAAAGAACCAATCTCACCCTATTATGTGCCATTATTTCTTTAAAATATATCTTGTTTTTCACTTCACTAATTTTCAAGAATATTGATCTATCTATCTATCTATCTATCTATCTATCTATCTATCTATAATTATTTTTGGAAGTGGGAAATGAACTCAGACCCTTGTGCTTGCCAGAGAAGTGCTTATTCTACTGAGCCATCTCCCCAACACCTGTTATCAATATTTGGGTATTCTATAAATACGTTTTGTTTACACACAAAATAAATGCTATCAATGTACTGCAAGAATAATATGATTAATTTGCAACACACTAGTGAAAAAATGAAATAACATTAAAAAATGAGATCACATGTTCATGGATTGGAATTTTACTGTTCTTAAGGTGGGGATTCTCCCAAAATTTATCTATACCATAAAATAACCCCAAAGAAAATTCCACTATTTTTTGCAGAAATAGTTAAGCAGATACTAAATCCATATGGAATTATGAGGGATTGAAAACACTAAAAACAATATTTAAAAAGCAGAACAAAGTATAAATACTCCTCCTTTCCACTTTCAAAACTTAATATAGAAGTGGACTAATAAAAAGAATGTGTATCATGAGGGGATTTGACTGACCTCATCAGAAAGAAAAGTTGCATTTCTTGTTATATAGGTCCTGGCTTTATCTTAATCTTAACCATCCAGCAGAAAAGTATAAAAACGAGGTATAAAAAATAAATCCATATTAATATGCTGAGCTGTGAAAGGCTCAAATCAACAACTTCTGACATTGCCAGTCCTATGGATAACCCACTACTATTATGGGCTACTGGACTATATTGGAATATTTTGCTGAATTCACGCACCTACTACATTTAAATGTCAATGGAATACCCTTCTCTGACAAAACTAAACAAAAAATGGGATACAAATGAATGACCATTTTATATCTGTATATTCAGTATAGTTAAGATAGACATACTGCTACTTTCTCTTAATTCAGTGAATAGAAAGATTTGTTCTAATAGTGTTTGCAGACAAGATATCATGTCTGCATCTTGTACTATGAATAACCACTAAGACAACAATATGCACTGCATTAATTATTGAAACTGTCCTACTAATTGGTTTTGA
>NW_004524774.1:2733230-2737129 GCF_000260255.1 Octodon degus | reverse complement strand
AAGTCCGCATCTTGTACAGCAATTAACCACTAAGAAGAATATATGCAGTGTATTATTTGTTGAAACTGTACTTCCGATTTGATTTGAAACTTTCTCATTGCTATATGTTTATCAATAAAACTGTAGGAAAAAAAATATGGGCAGTGGACATCTGAGATGAAAACACACCTCTCAGAGGATGAAATTAAGGAAGTGAATAAATATATGAAAAAATGCTCCACATCACTAGCCACACACAAAATGAAAATAAAAACAACATGGACATATCGTCTCACCCCAGAAAGAATGGATATAAAAAAAGAGACCCACAAACAAATGTTGAAGAGGCTGTGGGGAAAAAGGAAACCTTCTCCACTGCTGATGGGAATGTAGACTGGTGCAACCATTATGGAAATCAGTGTGGAGACTCCTTAGAAAAGTTGCACTGCGAATCCCATTTAAACCAGTTATTCCTCTATAGGGAATTTTCCCGGAGGATATGAAAACATTATACCATAGTGATATATGTGTGCCTATGTTTATAGCAGCACAATTTGTGATAGCCAAATCTTGCAAACAACCAAGATGCCCATCACCTGTGGAATGGATGAAAAAGATGTATTTTTACAAAATGGAGAATTACCCAGCTATAAAGAATGATAAACTCAAAGCCTTCATATTGAATTGGATGCCACTTGAAGATATTCTCATAAGTGAAATAAACCAGACACACATGGGTAAATATCATATTGTTTCCCTTGTATAAGACATCAAAAGAAGAAATACAATTAGAAACATATAATTCAAGTAAAAAGAAATCAAGAACTCAAGGACTAAAAAATTAAGAGAGGAAAAGGAGAGGCTGGGGAGATGGCTCAGTAGAATAAGCACTTCCCTCGCAAGTGCAAGGGCCTGAGTTCATTCCCTGGTTCAGAGAGAGAGAGAGAGAGAGAGAGAGAGAAAGAGAGAGAGAGAGAGAGAGGAAAAGGAGAAGACCTAGGAAACATGACAGTGACAAGTCAAACAGTGATATATAGAAGACTGGTAAGGTAATGATCCTGAGAATCTCCAGAATATTTTTGAATCTAGCAGTTAATTGGAAAGATTCTCACCCTGACTAACTATGTATACAGACACCTGTGAACTAAGCAACTACACTGAAGATGGCAATTTGTAATAGTAGGTTGATGCTTGGACTGCCAGTCATTCTGGTCTTCTAAATACAGGCTGCTTGTCATTACATGTCAGTTGCCACTGTGCTGTCTCTCGGGTAGATGATTGTTCAATACGAAGGGGGTGGTGAATGAAGGCAGGAGACAGGAAAAGGAATGCTGTGGGACTGCCCTGCTTCAAGGTTGTATATGGTTAGATTTCTGATCTTATGTGTAAATATAAGAGTTATATAATTGTTTATATCTATTTTAAAAATATATTCTACTTTTAAATGTTTTTTCATTATATTCTGTAGGGACTTAAAGTTCAACATATCAATACTTGATGAAAAATACCTGTTCCATGTTACACCTAAAATGTTTGATATTCAGACAGATAGTGAGGTTAAGTTTAACAGCCTAGGTTGTGTGGTAATAACAATAAGCTTCACTTCTGGAGGGTGAACAACCTAAGTTTGCAGACCAAAATTAGAGAAAAAGGAGGGCCTCAAAGAAAGCCAAAATTTTGGCCCTAGCCTTCCAATGTCAATTAAGACTCAGGACATATGAGAACTGCTACTGTAACATCACATAACCCTGAAGTGTCCCAAAATTTCTGACCAAAGAGATTATCAGGCCAAAGAAGAAAGTGATCGATGAGGTAGAGTGTGCCTAAGGAGAGACACATGGAAAGAAAACATTCTCTCAAGTTTTCACAGAGAGCACATTGGCCAAGCAATGGCCGTGACTCATCCACTTGGCTGACACTGATAAAGTTTCTACAATCTGAGGTACAGCATCTCAGGATAAATTCTGAGAGGATTTCACTGACCTTATCAGATCCAAAAGCTAACACTCTTGTTGCATAGGTCTTGCTTTATCTTGGTCTTAAGCATCGAGCAGAAATGTATATAATCAAAATATAAGAAGTAAAGCCATGGTGTTATGCTGAGCTGTAGGGGACTTAGATCAACAATTTCGGAAATTGCTGGTTAAGGCAAAGACCTAAAACTATTATGGACTACTGCAGTGTTTTAGAATATTTTGCTGAGTTCCCACACCTATAATATTCAGATAACGGAACTAAACAATAAATGGAATACAGATGAATGTCCATTTTGTATCTGTGTATTCAAAATGGTTAGGATAGATATATAGTTACATTCTCTTAATGAATAGAGGGATTTATTCTAATAATTTCTAAATAGGATATCATGTCCGCATCTTGTACAGTAAATAACCACTAGGAAGAAAGTATGGAATGTGTTAATTATTGAAACTACCCTACCAAAAAAAATAATAATGAAAACCAAGATTACCAAGAAAAAAAATATGGGCAGAAGTAATAGCAGAAAACTTCCCAAATATGAGGAGACAATTTGACATTCAAGTAACAGAAGCATACAGAATGCCAAGTAACCTCAACCCAATGAAAAACACACCAAGATATATAATAGTCAAGATCCCAGAAATTCAGTTCAAGAATTATATACTGATAGCCACTAGAGAAAACAAGCAGATCACATTCAAAGCAAAACCCACCAGAATTACGGCCGACTTCTCTTCACAAACCATGAAGGGAAGAAGAGCATGGAGCAGAGTACTTCAAGTCCTCTGTGTAAACAAATTTCAGCCCACTCTACTATACCATGCAAAACTCTCTTTCAAGTTTCATGGAGAAGTGAAATACTTCGAGGACAAAAAACAACTAAAGAATTTCATGATGAGGAAGCCAACCCTACACAGGCTCATAAAAGATGTTCTAGAGAAGGACCAAAATGATGAGATATCCACAAATGAGATCAGATCCAATCAGCTAAATAGGGCAAACAATTAAACACAGGAGAAAAAGGAGTAAATGACAACAGGTAAATAACATGTCATTCATAAGTCAGTACATCTCAATTCTAACCATCAATGTAAATGGACTCAATTCTCCAATTGAGAGAAATAGACTGTCACAGTGGATTAGGAAAAAAATCCAACAATATGCTGTATACAAGAAACACATTTAACTCATAAAGACATTCATAGGCTGAAAGGCAAAGGATAGAAAACAATATTACACACCCCAGCACCTCATAAAAATCAGAGGTAGCAATCCTGTTCTCAAAGAGTCTCAACTTTAAACCAAGAATGATCAAGCAAAATAAAGAAGGCCATTATATATGGGTTAGGGGAAAAATTCAAGAGCAAGAGGTAACACTCATAAATATATATGCACCAAATATGGGAGCACCCACCTATATAAAGCAAATCTTTTTTTTCATAATTTTATTGAGAAACAAATAGCAATGAGAGAGTTTCAAAACAAATTGGTAGGACAGTTTCAATAACTAACACATTGCATACATTCTTCCTAGTGTTTAATTGCTGTACAAGATGCGGACATGATATTTTATTTACAAACACCATTAGAACAAATCCCTCTATTCATTAAGAGAATGTAACTATATATGTATCCTAGCCACTTTGAATACACAGATACAAGATGGACATTCATCTGTATCCCCTTTTTGTGGCAAGTTTCGTTATTTGAATATTATAGGTGTGTAACTCAGCAAAATATTCTAAAAGAGTCCAGTAGCCCATAATACTATTTGGTCTTCTGCTTGACTGGCAATGTCAGAAATTGTTCACCTGAGTCCCCTATTGCTCAACATAACAGCATGGCTTTACTTCTTATATTTCTTTTTTATACTTTTCTGCTGGATGGTTAAGACCAAGGTAAAGCAGGACCTATGCAACAAGAGTTGTAGCTTTTCGGTC
>NW_004524774.1:2729195-2732393 GCF_000260255.1 Octodon degus | reverse complement strand
AAATGAGCTTGGTGCACATATACAGAGTGCTCCAATCAACCACAGCTGAATACACTTTTTTCTCAGCTGCACATGGGTCATTTTCTAAAATCAACCACATACTGGTCCATAGGTCATGTTTAGGTATATTCAAGAAAACAGAAATTATCTCATGCATATTATCTGACCACAGTGCAATGAAACTGGAAATAAGTGACTAAGGAAACCAGAAAAAAAATCCCTAAATACTTGAAAATTAAACCACACCCTACTCAGCAACCAATGGGTCACAGATGAAATTAAACAAGAAATTCAACAATATCTACAGTTCAATGAAAATTCAAGCACAACTTATCAGAATTTATGGGATATGATGAAAGCTGTTCTCAGAGGGAAATTCATAGCTGTGAATTCACACATTAGGAAAACAATGGGAACAAATAAGCACCCTAATGCTGCAACTCCATCAACTAGAAAAGGAAGAGCAAACCAAACTCAGAGCCCAAAGATGGGAAGAAATCATAAAGAATAGAGCAGAAATCAATTCAATTGAGATGAAGGAAACAGTTCAAATAATTAATGAAACAAAAAGCTGGTTCTTTCAAATATCCTGTATGAGTCTAGCTGAAAACCTAGAGTCCATAACAATGCCTCCTACAATTCCCAGTGAAGATCTAGAGTACACGACAAAGTCTCATGCAGGTACACTTCACGTTTCCTTTCTGGAAAGGTCAGTGGGGGATGCTAGAAAGTTTATGCCAGCGGTATGCAAGATCTGTGATAGCAGGTTATGGGATCTAAACTGAAGCAAATGCTCAAGGTAAGATCCAGAGCTCCCCTCAAAAGTACCACAGCCATCCTCAGCAATAGTGATGTCTCAAGTTCTTCCAGGGATGAGGAAACCTGAGTTCCCATCAGGAAAGTCAAAGCAACAAGCTTCTACAGATGACTGAACAGTATGTCATTTTAACCTGTGGAGCCAGAAAGCAATGCTCAAGATGAGGATCAGGGCTCCCCCAGAATGAATTGTAGTCATTCTCAGGTCCTTATCCCCTCCTCAGACAACAACAGCCAAGTTCATAAGGAAAGCCAGCATGGTAAGATCTTCCAGCAGAATAACCCAAGAGAACCACCAGATCTTAACAGTTCCAACAGCTTCTCCAAACATTTTCCCTAACAGCCTCTCAACAACTTCTCCAGTTCTGCCTCTTGTGCTGCAGGCAACAATCCTCAGGTGGGCCTCCCATGCCCAACATCACATTAGTTCAATTCATCTGGGTATAGCAAGATGAGCACAGGTTAATAATTCACTACAAACAGACACCATAAAATGTGAATATGAAAATAATCAATAAGCTAATAATTTTGGGTACCTTATCCTATATTATCATTAGATTACAAATTAAAATCTTAATCAGATATCTTTGTATGCTCATTGTGACAAGTACGTATAAAGCTACCACCTCATTATTTGGGAAAATTTTCAGCAGATACACATATACACTGAAAAAAATTAAACATACAGTATATCTATCTATGTACTGGAATCCCTACTTAAGTATTTAGCTGGAATAAATAATAATTTTATCCACAAAAGTTCTTGTGCAAGAGTATTCCTAGAAGATTCATTTGTGACAGTCAGAGGTTGAAACAACTCAAATGCCTATCAGTGATGAATAGACAGATTTAGTGGTATAGCCCACTGGATGAGTACTTCCCTACCATGAACTACAAAATTGATGATGAAAGAATAAATAAATTGTGTCATATTCACATAATGAAATCCTTCTCAGAAGATAATATTGCATACAAAAATTTGGATAAATAACATATATATGTCACAGAGCAAAATAAGGCAGACACAAAAGGTACATAGTATATGATTCATTTTATATGAAGTCATAGGACTGACAAATCTAAGGTTAAATCTAAATAGCTGTTACCTATGTCAATTAGATCATTGAGTAGAAAGGAATATAAGAATACGGTGCACTTTCTTGATTGATGTGACAATTATCATGTTATACGTTTATGAAAACTCCATAAATTGTAAGCTTAATATGTATGTAATAAAAGGCATACTATGAGTAAACATAAGCTATGAATACATCGATAAAAAGAATAGAGATTAAATCCACAAAAAAGTCTTCTATCAAAGTAAATCCCAGGACCTGATAGTGGCACTGGTAAATTCTACCAAACACTTAAAAATTAATACTGAGATGAGTAAAACAACAGGGCAGGGAATGGGCAAAAGAGATATATCTATGTATATAAGCAGGATGGCATGGTAATTGTATCTATCCAAATACAATTTCTTCTGGCAAATGGAAAGGAGCAGCTAATGCTTATATTTTGTATTATTTCTCCAATTTTCTCTCTTTCACTTTTCTTTTTTTATTTTTCCATAATTTTATTGAGAGATAAACAGCAGTGAGACAGTTTCAACTCAAATTGGTAGGACAGTTTCAATAATTAGCACATTACATAATCTCTGCCTAGTGGTTATTTACTGCACAAGATCCAGACACGATATCCTATTTAAAAACACTATAGGAACAAATTCCTCTATTCATTAAGAGAATGTAACTACATACCTATCCTAACCACTTTGAATACACAGATACAAAATGGACATTCATCTATATCCCCTTTTATGTTTAGTTCCGTCATTTGAATATTATAAGTGTATTAACTCAGCAAAATATTCTAAAACAGTCCAGTAGTTCACAATAGTATTAGGGCTTCCGCTTCACTGGCTATGTCAGAAATTGTTGACGTGAGTCCCCTGCAGCTGAACATAACACCATGGCTTTACTTCTTATATTTTGTTTTTATACTTTTCTGCTGGATGGTTAAGACCAAGATAAAGCAAGATCTATGCAACAAGAGTCGTAGCGTTTCTATCTGATAAGGTCAGTGAAATCCCCTCAGGATTTATCCTGAGATCCTGAACCTCAGATTGTAGATCATTTGTCAGTGTCAGCCATGTGGATGAGTCACGGCCATACCTTGGTCAATGTACTCTCTGTGAAAGCCTGAGAGAATGTTTTCTTTCCATGTGACTCTCCTTAGGCATACTCTACATCATCGATCACTTTTCTCTTTGGTCCCATAATCTCCTTGATCAGAAAATTTGGGAGTCCCAGCCCAGGCTCAGCATGGGCCGGACCCTCTCCCAGCCCCTCGGGCCGCCCCCCACCACTCTGCAGTGCCTCC
>NW_004524774.1:2720778-2722361 GCF_000260255.1 Octodon degus | reverse complement strand
AATAATGTAATTCTTATGTTTAAACGTAAGTTCAAAAATCTTACCATATACAACCTTGAAGCAGGACAGTTGCACAACATTCCTTTTCCTGTCTCCTGCCTTCATTCACCACCCCCTTCTTATTGAACAATCATCTACCTGATAGACAGCACAGCAGCAACTGGCATGTCATCACAAGCAGCCCATATTCAGAAGACCAGAATGACAGGCACTCGAACATCAACCGTCTATTACAAACCGCCAACTTCAGTGTAGTTGCTTAGTTCACAGGTGTCAGTATATATACTTAGTCAGGGTGAGAATCTTTCCAATTAACTGCTAGATTCAAAAATCTTTTGGAGATTCTCAGGATCATTGCCTTGCCCATCTTCTACATATCACTGTATGACTTGTCACTGTCATGTTTCCTAGCTCTTCTCCTTTCCCTCTCTTAAATAGTTAGTCCTCGAGTTTTTTATTTCCTTTTACTTTTGTTATACCTTTCTATTTGTATTTCTTCTTTTGAGTTCTTGTACTAGGGAAACCATATGATAGTTACCCTTCTGTGTCTGGTTCATTTCACTTATGAGAATATCTTCAAGTGGCATCCACTTCAATAGAAAGGCTTTGAGTTTATCATTCTTTAGAGCTGGGTAATACTCCATTGTGTAAAATACATCTTTTTCATCCATTCCTCAGGTGATGGGCATCTTGGTTGTTTGCAAGATTTGGCTATCACAAATTGTGCTGCTATAAACATAGGCACACATATATCACTATGATATGATGTTTTCATATCCTCCGGGAAAATTCCCTATAGAGGAATAGCTGGTCTAAATGGGATTTTCAGTCCAACTTTTCTAAGAAGTCTCCACACTGATTTCCATAATGGTTGCACCAATCTACATTCCCTCCAGCAGTGGAGAAGGTTTCCTTTTACCCCACAGCCTCTCCAACATTTGTTTGTGGTTGATTTCTCTATAATAGCCATTCTTTCTGGGGTGAGATGATATCTCAATGTTGTTTTAATTTGCATTTCACGTATGGCTAGCGATGTGGAGCATTTTTTCATATATTTATTCACTACTTTAATTTCATCTACTGAGAAGTGTGTGTTCATCTCAGATGCCCATTTCTGGGCTGGGTCTTTGAAGTTGGGGCCCTAGTATTTTTAGTTCTTTATAATTTCTAGAGAGCAGACTTTTGTCTGAGTATTTATTTGTCATGAATTTTTCTAAGAGTGTGGGTTGCCTTTTCACTTTCTTGGTAATTTTCTTTGATGTGAAAAAATTCACAGTAAGAGGAGGTCCCAGTTGTTAATTCATTCAAGTGTTTCCGTGCAATTTGGTATTTGTTCTTGAACTCTTTGTCTACCCCTATGTCTTCAAGAGTTCTTCCTACTTTCTTTTCCAGAAGATTTAGTGTATCTGTTTTAATGTTTAGATCTTTAATTCCTTCTGACTTGAGCTTAGTTCATGGTGATAGACCTGGGTCAAGTTTGAGTTTTCTGCATCTAGAGAGCCAGTTTTTCCAGCACCATTTGTTAAAGAGGCTATCTTTCTTCCAGTGTGTATGTTTGGCTGCTTTGTCAAAGATAAGGAGGC
>NW_004524774.1:2718924-2719597 GCF_000260255.1 Octodon degus | reverse complement strand
GTTTTGGTATCAGTATAATACTTGCCTCCAGGAATGATTTTGGGAGTACTGATTCCTTTTCAATTTCATGGAAAAGTTTGAGGAGTATAGGGACTACATCTTCTGTAAATTTTTTGTAGAATTCAGCTGTGAATCCATCCAAGCCTGGACTTTACTTTGTCGGTAGGTTTTTTATTACATCTTATATGTCATTGGTTGTTATTGGGCTATTGAGAGTGGTTATATCTTGTCGATTAAGTTGTGGTAATTTGTACCTTTCTAATAATCTGTCCACATCTCCTGTGTCTTCCATTCTCTGAGACTAAAGATTTTGAAAGCAGCTATTGATAATTTTCTGAACTTCCACTGGGGCTGTGGTAATTACACCCTTTTCATTCCTTATTGCTTGCATTTGAATTTTTTCATTCCTCTTTTTGATAAGGTTAGCTAAGGGCTTGTCAATTCTATTTAATCTTTCCAACAACCAGCTTTTTCCTTTTTTAACTCTTTGAACTGTTTTCTTCAACTCAATTGAATTAATTTCTGCTCTAATCTTTATGATTTCTTCTCATCTTTGGGCTCTGGTTTTGGTTTGCTCTTTCTTTTCTCATTGTTGAAAATGCAGCAGTAGGTTATTTATTTGTTCCAGTTCTCTTTCCCCAAAGTGAGTTCTCAGCTATGAATTTCCCTCTGA
>NW_004524774.1:2713217-2718295 GCF_000260255.1 Octodon degus | reverse complement strand
ATACATATTTATGAGTGTTACCTCTTCCTCTTGAATTTTTCCCCTGACCAGTATATAGTGGCCTTCTTTATTTCACTTGATCATTCTTTGCTTGAAGTTGAGACTGGCTGAGAATAGGATTGCTACCCCCCACTTTTTTCTGAGGTATTGTGGTGTATAATACTGTTTTCTATCCTTTGATTCTCACACTATGAACATCTTTATGAATTAAGTGTGTTTCGTTTATGCAGAATATTTTGGGATTTTGTTTTCTAATCCACTGTGTTAATCTATTTCTCTTAATTGGTGAATTTACATTGATGGTTATAATTGAGATGTATTGACTTATGATAGACATGTTATTTACCTATTTTCATTTTCTCCTTTTTTTCCTGTGTTTAATTGCTTGCCCTATTTAGTTGGTTGCTTCTGATCTCATTCTTGGAGTTCTGATCATTTTGTTTCCTCTCTAGAACATCTTTCAGGAACCTATGTAGCGTTGGCTTTGTCATCACGAAATTCTTTAGTTTTCTTTGTTATGGAAGTATTTCACTTCATGAAACTTGAAAGAGAGTTTTGCAGGATATAGTAGTCTGGGCTGGAATTTGTTTTCATAGAGGATTTGAAGTACTCTGCTCCATGCTCTTTTTGCCTTCATGGTTTATGAAGAGAAGTCGGCCGTAATTCTGATGGGTTTTCCTTTGAATGTGATCTGCTTCTTTTCTCTAGCGCCTTTCAGTATATTGTTCTTGTACTGAATTTCTGGTCTCTTGACTATTATATGTCTCGGTGTATTTTTCATTGGGTTGAGGTTACTTGGCATTCTGTATGCTTCAGTTACCTGAATGTCAGTTTGTTTGCTCATGTGTGTGAAGTTTTCTGCTATTACTTCTACCCATATTTTTTAATGTCTTTTGTATTGACTCCTTTCTCATCGACACCACTTAGTCTCACATTGTTCATCTTTGCATCGTCTTGCAAGTGATGAATTATTTTTTTCCTGCCTCCTAGTTCTTTTTAAGAAATTTTTTTTTCCTTTTCAGTAGTTGCACCAGCATCTTCAAGATCTGAAACTCTGTCTTCACTTTCACTGAAACAGTTTTGCAAGCTTGTGATTGAGATTTTAAGTTCCTCTATATATCTGTGACTTTCTTCATGCGATCTATTTCTTTCCTATTTTGCTCTTTCAAGGAATCCGTATTTTTCTAATCTCTATTTTTTTTATCAATGTCTTTTTTAGAAGCAGTTATAAATTCTTTTACTGCAGTGTTTTTTTCAGATTGGGTTTCCTCCCTATATTTCTGTAGTTTATTCTTCACATACTGTGATTTCACAGAATTCTATTTTTATTTCAGAAATGAATTCTGCTCAGAGTTCCTCTATAACTTTCTGCTGTTGCTAATTTACTATCAACGTTATTAATTTATACATTGCCGCTGAGCTAGTGTCCTTTAACTTGTTCTCAGTGGGCATTAGGTTTCCTCCATATATTTCTGCATTTGATTCTTTACTGCAGATGCTATTAATTCAGGGATTTCTTTTCTCATTTCCAATCTGAGTTCCTCTATACCTTTCTGAAGTTGTTTGTTTATTTCAGAAACCATTGATTCACTTATTTCAGCTGTGTGATTCCCAATTTGTTCTTTGTTTGAGTCCTTTGCACTTGTGGGGGTGCTTGGTGTCTGAGATTGCATTATGCTCCTTCTTGTTGTCATTTTTGTGTAGCACTGTCTTCTGACTTTTGTTGTAGAACTTTGGTGCAGTTATAACCTTAGCACCTCCTGAAATTTAGGTGCTGATCTACAAAGTTTGGCTTTATCCAGCTGTGCCTGGCTTGGGTCTGGCTGCTGTGCTCAGCTCCTTACTGCTGCCGCCCCTGGCAGTGAACCTGTTGTGCCCCTCTGGCAAGATGTTCTGCTCCTGGACTAGCTGGGTGGTTCAGTCCCCTACTCTCTCTACAGTGATTGCCCCTGCAGGGTTTCACCTCAGAACTGTATGCCAGGCCTGAGCTGAGTCTGGAGGGGACAAGGTGGAGTAGGGGGGAGAGGAAGCTCTCTGACACACTCACGGTTCTGGGCTAAGACTGGATCTATGGGTTCCCAGACCAAGGCAGAAATTCTTACTCAGTGGGCGGGGGGTATGGGCTTCTGCGGAGTGGTGGGGGGCGTCCCAAGGGGGTGGAAGAGGGTCTTACCCACTCTGCGCCTGGGCGTGGACCAGCAGGTCCCGCCGGGGCAGGTAGCCTGAAGCTCCTCAACCACCACTTTTCTTAATTTCTTATAACTCTTTTTCTTCTTTTGTTTCTTTTTCCAAATTTGCTTGCATATATTTGGTGATCTGAACAACTAAGTTGAATATAACACTATACAATGCAACAAATACTTTTTACTTCATATTATTTTGTTTAGTTAAATTTGGTACCATTTCTAAGTTTTTTCAACTTTGTATTCTCTTTAAAAATCAAATAAAGTCAGTATCATTGCTAAAAACATTAATGCATCTCTTGAAATTTACCAAGAAATATGGAGAAGAAAATGCTTCTCAACTCATTTTATGAGGTCAGCATTAATTCCTACCAAAGCCACACAAGAAGTATTAAAAACATTTTAGAAAACTAATCATCTTTTTCATAATAAAAGCCTCTCACAAACTATGTATAGAAAGAATTTACCTCATTGTAGTAATGGTCATCTATGACAGGCCCACAGAGAATATCATATGAAACAATGGGTAATTAAAACACTTTTGTGTATGATGAGGGATAAATTTAGGATGCCAAGTATTACCAATTGTATTCATTGTAGCACTGGAGGTACTAATCTGAGCAATTAAGCTAAAAACTAATAAAAGGCACTCAGATGAGAAAGAAATGAATAAATTTTCTTTACTTTCAGATAACATTATCTTATATAGATACTCCACAAAAAATGATCAGAACAAATGAAAAAAATTAGTGATCTTACAGGATGTAAAATCAAGAAACAAAATTCAGTTCTATTTCTATATATTAACAATGAAGTATTCAAAAAATAAATTAAATTTTATTTATACAAGTGTCAAAAGGAACAAAATGCTTAGGAATAAATTTATCTAAGAAGGTAAAATGACTGTACCCTCAAAACTAGAAAAGTTTGAATGAAGAAATTCAAAAGATGCACATAAATGGAATGATGTCCTGTGTTCATACATAAGAAGAAACAATATTATTAGAATATTCACACTACAAAAAGTGGTCTATAGAGTCAACATAACTCCTATAAAATTCATAAGAGCATTTTTCAGAGAAACTGAAAAAAATTAAAAACTTTGAACAGAACCACAATAGACACCAAGTAGTTAATGGTGCTTTCAACAACAAAAAATGGAAGTGGAAGCATCAGACTTCTTATAACAATTTCTAATACAAATATATAGAAATCAAAGCTATGTGATACTATCTTAAGATGAACACAAATGCCAGCAGAATGGAATTTGGAAAACCAGAAATAAATTAACATGTATACAACTAATAAATCTTTGAAAATGTCACCAAGAACGTACAACAGGGGAAGAATACTCTCAATAATTGATGTTTTGAAAACTTCACCTGCAAAAAGTGAAATACTCAACTGCAAAATATGAAATTGAATCCTAAACTTACACTATGTAAAAAAATCAATTCAAAGTGAATGAAAAACTAAAATGTAAGACCCAAAACTGCAAAACTCCTAGAAGAAAATATAAGAGAAAACTTCCATGACATTGATTTTAGCATTGATTTTTTTTTTGTATGACACCAAAGGAACTGGCAACAAAAACAAGAAAAGAAGTAAGAGTACATAAAACTAAAGAGTTTCTGTCCAGCGGAAGAACCAATACACAAAATGAAAAGGTAAACCATGCACTAGGAAAAATACTTGCAAATCATATAACTCTAAAAGTGTTAATATCCAAAATACATTAAAAGTTCATATAATTCAACAGCTAAGAAAATCTAATATAGAAATTATTAAATGACATGGTGAACATTATTCCAAGAAAATCTTATATACAGTCAGCCAAGAAGTGTATGCAAAAACTTCAACATCACTAATAATTAGAGAAAAAATCAAATCCAAAGGAAGTTATCATCTTATAATTACTTGTTAGTATGGGTGTTATCAAAAAATGTCAAAAGATAAGTGTTGTGAAGCATAGGGAGAAAAAAGAACCCTTATACACTGGTGTTGGAAGGTAAATTTGTAAAGACATTATGGAAAAAATTATAAAACCTACTCAAACGATTAAAAGTAGAGCTACCACATTACTGACTATCCACTATTTAGTAGAAGTTCAAAAGTAATCAAATAAGTATGTCAAAGAAACACCCGCATTTCCATATTCATTGCACCATTATTCTCAATAGCAAAGACATGAAATCAACTGAAGTGTCTTTTGATGGGGACAGTGTAATAAAGAAAATTGGGGTGAGTATATGTGTGCACACTCACAGAGCAGAATACTATGCAGTCTTAGCAGTAAGGAAATCCCATCACTTGTAACACTATGGATGAATGTGAAAGACATAATACTGAGTGAAGTAAGGCCAAGAAAGAAAAATGCCACATTCTTTTACTTACATGTGAAATCTAAAAGGTTGAGTTCATAGAAACAGAGAGTAAAAGGTTAGGTGCCAGAGGTTAAGAATTAGAAGAAATAGGAAGAAGACAATCACAAATTCTGTTTACAGTTTTGTTTTGTTTTTATGTATTTAGTACAGGGTATGCAGGGTCTTAGTATGTATATCACACTCATAATGATCTTCCTGTGTTCAGCCTCCCAAGCACTGGCATTACAGGTGCACACCACCATGCCCAGTCTCAATGGCCTTCTCAGCATGCCCTGGGGGCAGGGCCAACACAGCTCACCCTGGTCACTTCACTCTGCCTAAGCAGGTACTTTAGTCTTCTGAGCTATTTGGCTGGCCCTTGTGTTTCCAGTTTTGAAGTAAATTAGTTTTTATAAAATTTATCCAAAGTTGATCCAAAGCTTGGCATAATGATCATAATTGATGAAACTAAAGTATACTGTATCAGACAACCCAGGCCGCGGGATCCTGAACAGACCCAGAGCGCAGGCCC
>NW_004524774.1:2694518-2711262 GCF_000260255.1 Octodon degus | reverse complement strand
ACTCTCCTAAAATCTTGTTTTGAGATTTTGTACAATTGTTTTTATTTTTTTCTTTAAAATAAAATAGCTGATATCAATAAATAAATAAATAAATAAATAAAATTTAAAAATAAATAAATAAAGTATACTGTATGATACACTTAATATTTTGGAAGAGTAAAATTTAAGTGCCTACACATACACAAATGTAATTATGCGAAGTATTAGATATGTAAGCTAACTTAACTGTAGTAATTATTTTAGAATGTATACATATATAAAACTTAAAGTTTTTTACTTTAAAGTATGTAATTTTTATTTGCAATTCTTTCCTCAAAAAAACCATCAATCAATAAGTAAATGCTATGGTTTCTATTATGGGGCAACAATATTTGTCCCATAAAATCAGCTATCTACTAAGCAGCAATGCATCCATGAAGAACATAAAGACTAGTAGAAATTTGTTTCAAGTCTAAGTATTGGGTAAAAGTTTTGAATTTTTCTAAACACTATAAATGTTTATTTTAGGGGACTGAATTTTACACTTTCCAAAGATGTCACATTATTTTTATTGAAGAAAGATATTTCAATCCTATGGTTTACATCTTTTACATCCATACTTTTATTCAACATTCTCTAAATATAACATCAAATTTTCCAAAATACTATCGGGAAAAACATATTCTACATCATTTTCTGAGTAAGAAAAAAATTATTTAATCTTGGACTTTAAAAAATATGCAGTCATTTATTTCAGGAAAAACACTGTTTACCCTTGCCACTATAGCTTATGTGTAAATTCCCCAAAGCCTCAGGCACTCAAAGGTCAGGCTTTGAGGAATCAGTTGGATCACAGAGGTGTGATATTCACCAGCAATTCGTTGGCTGATGAGTCAATAGCTGAATGTGATCTCCCTCCTTCCTCCCTTGATCTCTCCCTGCTTCCCACTACCCTGCCATGGACTATTTCTACTCTGCCATGAAGCTCTGCTATGCTGCCTTGCCTTGAAGCCAGCTGATTTTAAGCTGAAATTACAAATGGTGAGCCAAATAAAGCTTTCTTCCTTCAAGATGTGTGATGAACTTTATGTCAGGAAGGAGATAATAAACTAAGACAATTGCAAAGATCATTTTCTCCAGTGTGCCATCAAGCAAAATGTATTATATGTATACCTTTCTTCATAAAAATAATGTCACATCTTTGGAAAGTGTAGCATTCAGCTCCCCAAAATCAGCATGTGTTGTGTTTACAAAAATTACAAAACTTTTACCCAATACTTAGACTTGAAACAAATTTCCACTAGCATTTATATTCTTCATGGATGCATTGCTGTTTAGTAGATAGTTGATTTTATGGGAGAAATACAGGCCAGCATATTTCTGCTTCAGTAGTTACTTAAGATTTTAGAATAGTTTCATCTTCTGAAATTCTAAGAGATGTGGAGAAATTTTTCCTGGCATGTTTGCCTCTTTATCTCTAGTTTATGCAGAATGAGATTATTTCTATGACAAACATGCAATTTGCTCAGCAGGCAACATCATTTTGCTTTTTCTGAAGGTTCCTCTAAAAGAAGCAGATGCATACTTTGTCAGTAGTTTTCATAAAATCTTTGCAAAAATATCTTTTAAATCAAGAGGTTTCCAAAAAGAGGCAAATGTTAACACCCTTTGCTCAAATTCCATTCATCTGTACCTCTTTACATAGAAGATCTTACTCTAATTTCAGATAACTGTTATGACTGTGTCTAGATGTCCTCCCAAAGCCTCATATGGTCATAGGTGGCATTTTTCGAAGTGGTTGGATGTAGGGTGTGTGATGCTGGGATCAAAGATGTGCGGTGGGATTGATTCATAGTGCTCTGCCAGGATTAAAGCTACTTTATGCAGGTAGGTATGCTACCCCCCTTAGGGGACAGGACACAAGAGACAGAAAGTAGGTGCTCTGGAGCTCTCTTCTTTTTTTTTCCTTCTCTCTTTCACTTTATTTTTTAATTTATTTTTTCATTTTAATGAGAAGAAATATAAAATAGCAATGAAACAGTTTCAAAACGAGTTAATAGGATAGTTACAATAATTAATACATTGTATATTGTTGTCTTCCTAGTAGTTATTCAGAGGACAAGATGTAGATGTGATGTCTTGTCCAAACAATATTAGTACAAACCTTACTTCTCAATGAACTAAGAGAAAGTAGCTGTATATCTATCCTAACTACCTTGTATGTATGTCAACAACTTCGGACAATTGGCAGTTGTGCTTATAACCTACTACTATTATGGACTATTGGACTATATTGGGTTATTTTGTTGAATTCAAGTACCTACAATTTTGGTCTCGCATCAAGTATGAAAAAGTCCTTTAATGACTTCTCCAAATACAGCTTCTCTTACAGCAGTGGAACACCCATCTCTGACAAAACAAGACAAAAAAATGGGGATATAAATAAAAGACTGTGTGTGTGTGTGTGTGTGTGTGTGTGTGTAGCTCTCTTCTTGAAGCAAACTCTTTCACTTTTGCAACCTTGAGGTTGCAAAGGGTGAAGGCCTGCTATCTTTTATGATATCCTTAAGCCATCTTTTCTATTGTCCTCTCCTAAAATACTTGGCTTTTTCCTCCCAGTTTTTTTTCACTAACCAATTTCTCCTCTGTTCCACCTTTGTAGGCCACAGATTTACTGGAACTTCCTTTCTGGTCAAAATCAAAACATTTTAAATCATTCTTCTTAGCTCTTTGCTTTTAGTTGTCAACATAAATCTGACTAATAATGTACAACAGGAGCCATGCCATGGCCTAATTACACTACCTTGACATTTCTTTTGCCAGATTACTTAATCCACTGTCCTTACTCTCAATTTCAGGAAAAATCTCTGGACACTGGAAAAATGTAGATAAACTTTTTGTCAAGACAAAATGCATGTCATCTGGGATCCAACAGCTAATGTACTCCTCTCCACTGGAAACCTCCTGGGATTCACCTTTACCAGCCATATTTTTATTAGCATTCTGGTCTTCTAAACTCTGACAAGAACCTCCTATCAAACACAGCTTAAGGCATTCCAGGGCTGGTTATTCAGCTTGCATCTTCACACCTTTCCAAACTCTTCTGACAAGTGAGTTTCAAAGGCTACTAAACCACAAGGTCAAGTTCAGTCATAGCAATGATCTCACTTCTTACATATTAAAGTCTGTCTTTGTTACTCCACTCATTGTGGAGCAATGTACCTGACACCCAAAGTTAAAAGAGGAGTGGTTTATTGTAGCTCACAGTTTGTAAAGGTTGCAGCTTATAGCTGTCTGACTCTAAGACAGAATGGCATGGCAGAGGGGCATTATAAAGGACAAGTATATCATGGTGGGTAAAACTCAGGAAGACAGAAAGTGGTGAGACACAAAAGAAAGCAAACAGCAAGTGACAAGCACACTTTGCCCATCATGAACTGTTTCCCATCTGCCACAACACGCTGCTTGGAGAAGCCAACTATGAACTGAAACCCTGTACAACCTGTGAGCTACAATAAAGCTTTCCTCCATTAACTTTGGGTTTCAGGTATTTTGTGTCAGCAACAAGAAAAGTAATTAAAGTGAAATCTAAAGGATTAAGCAAAATTTATTTCACAAATATTCACTGAGTGTCAACTGTACGAGGCCCAAGGCATGGATAGCTGCCTTGCCTGCTCACCAAAGATCACTCCAAAAATGAGATATTATAAAATCATAAATATTAGGTTAAATTATATAATATTATACTTTTTGTAAGAAATGTTTTTGAGTTTCTCCATTTTCAGCTTTTGGAATACTTGCATACATCTTGGAGAAGGGATACAATTCTAAATACAGAATTCCTTCATGTTTCACATATACCTCATACAAATACTCTGAAGGGAATTGCATAAAATCTTTTTAATCCACAGGTGTTTTCCCCATGACCTATGGCATGAGATCAAGTGTAATATTTCACTTTTGGTTTCATATAGGCTCTCAAAAAGTTTTGGATTTCTGAGAATTTTGGATTTTTGGATTAAAGTGTGCAATTTGTGTCAGATTTTGGTAAGTGTATGTGAAACAAGCAGTTGAATGACTTGTAATTCAGGCACATTGATAGCATGTATTAGAGTGATGGTAATGAAAATGGAGAGAATTGGATTCTATGGAGTCTCTTAAGGCACTAAACAATTTTGAAGCAATCTATTGAAACGGAAAGTGAGCCTCACTGTACCTTCAAATGTTGTCATTTATACATTAAATAAAATAGTTTCCTGGTCATTCAGCTGTTTGAACTATGACTGAAACAGTAGGACATGGCAAAAGACATGTAGTATATGATCAAATCAGGTCTTAAGCACAAACCCATACTCAGATTCTGTTGGCATGACAATAGCCAGTGAATAACTCCATAAAAAGCAGTTGATTGAGAGGACATATAGAGTGTTAGCTTCAGTAAATCTGCACAAGTCATTGACTTTGCAGAAAATAAAAATACTACAACTTACTATTTAGTATACAAACAAATAAATATCATCCCTCTATATATGATGTGCTCAATGAATACATTCTCAATATCAAATAGATACTACTGAACACAGCATTTAGCTCTGCAAAAATTGGCACAGGCAGTTAAAATAAGGGTATGCTGAAGAGTGTAGTTTGATAGGGCAATTGCTAATGATTGCAATGGGAATGTTGGGAAAGTCAATAATCAAGGGTGTATATAAGGAAGCTTAATGATTCTTTCTCCTAAACCAAAATAGTAGCAGATCTTCAGATTTTTCTCGTGATTCATCTTCTGAAATGATGTTTTCTTTTTTCTTTTAGGTCCTGTATAAAGAGACCACAAATAAAAAAGCAATAGCCCTTTAAGGGTAGTCTGACTGAAGAAGAGAATCTAAAATGTCAGCTTGTGATGGTTTTATCTTCTAAGGGAGGTACGTGCACCATGTAATTCATGCACCTCCCATCACTCACTGGTCTGGCTAACTATGCTTGGCCAACTCTCCGGAATCCCTGGCACCTTCAACTGGCTAGCCGATAGTCTTTCTGCTTACCTTGAAGCTTCCCATCTAGCTGTCTTTTTCCATCTCTATCCTGGCTTGAATGCTACCAGCCTTACTTCCACTGTCTACCATCTTTACCACTGCCCATTTTTAAATTTGAATCAACTTTTTTATCATGATCTATTGTTCTTCAGGCCATAGCACTGGAAATACTTGAAGAAAACCTTCAACTAACAGTTCTAAATTCTGAAAGTGTATCAGAATCACTTAGTGGAGTTTTTTGTTTTTTTTGTTTTTTTTTTTTTTTACAAAGGGCTGCATGGGTCTGTTTTTTGTGTTAAATTCTCTGGGAGAGGTTTCCAGGAATATATATATTTTAGGAAACAGTGAATCAGTGTTTTAGAATTCCTGAAAATGATTTAACTTAGAGGATTCAGATTCCCAGAAAAGGAAGCAGGTCAGCATGTTGACCTTTATGCTCCTCTCAAGAAAAATTTACTATTTCCTAGACTCTAACACTGAATTAGAGTAATGTTGCCAGCCCCAATTTTCCAGTTATAATAGCTACAATTTACTGTAGTTAGTATGTAGGTAGTATGCATTAGTCACTATGGAAAGTATTTTTCTTAATTTTTAAATTTGATTTTAACAATTTCATTACATACACTAATCAGGCAAGAAGTGACAGGAGTTAAACAGTTTGCCCAAGAGGAAGTGCCCAAGTTAGGATGTGAATCCGCAACTGATTTTGTGGCAAAATCTGTGCACTTAGCTACATACTCAGCATTCTCATTATAAGTGAGCGATACAGCTAAGAGCTAAGTAAAGATTCCCTTCTTCTCTCTGCTGGATTCTTTGAGTTCAGTACAAAGTGCTCCACAGTGATGGCTGGACATCCTTCTTGGAAACAGTAAAGGAATTACATCTGATAAGATCTGTACTAACTGCTCACACAGAAAGATTTGATCTCACCAGTAAGTCTCATGAAAACGGCTATGATAATGAACCTGAGGCAAAATCAAAACTGTTTTGTACATCCTGGCTGTTTTGAGGTTATTTTTGTGCTACAATTCCAGCTAAAATCTCAGCTAGTTCCTCTATTTTTCTGTGACAATATTACTTACTGTAATATGTCCACAGCAGACTTGAGATTGCCAATAATGCAGGTGAATCTGATGGCAGTAGCAGTGATCCCTTGCTGCTGTTGCCTTCCTGACCAGTGCAGTGCCCATGCTCAACCCCTTCCATAAGCAGGATCCTCTGCGCAGGAGCACAGCCGGATACTTTTGTTCAAGCCCGTCAAACATGGAATAAACACAAAATGTTATCCTCTATCACTATTATGTTTAGCATGTAATAATAGCTAAGTGCTTTCCTACTAGTGTTTTCACCACAAATGACACACTGCCTTTGTTTCTACTATTCAAATGGAAGCCATAAGGTGAGGTAATTTTATGGTGGCCCATTATAAAAACTATTCAACTAGTTGCATTAATTTTCTAAGATATGTCAATATTAAAGTGAAATACTTGCTATTGTTCTTATTTTTAGGTGCAAACCTACATTTGAAAAATAACCTGTGTACAGAGTTTGAACTATATACATAAGGGAACACCTGTTTTGAGATCTCCTTTCTCATTGTGCATATATTATCTTTCATTTTTAAATTGTACTATGTAGTATTATAACTCTGATGAAGGTCATAATGAACATCAACAGTCAATAGAAGGAGCTGGACAGATAGCTCAGTACAATATGTGTTTGCTTGGCAAGCTCAGGGTTCTGAGTTCAATTCCCAGTACCCCCCCCAAAAAAAACCAGTCAATAGAAATGATTTACCCATATCTAATTTTCTCTGAAAAGCTGATTATGGTTCAGTGCTTTAACAATCACATCTTAATGTAAACAGCAAAGATACAACAAATATAATGTGTTTGTCAATAGATTGGTCCCTTGCAAATAACACAGGCTTTGCTTTGCTTCTTGTCACATCCTGTGAGGCTGATACTCCCAATGCACCCTTGAACTTTGCCAGGCTCATTTCTCTGATTCACAAAGAGGAAGAGGAGTCAGAGATGGTGCAAAGCAAAAGTAAGCTTAGTTGCATAAGGAAGCAGTACAAAGCCACTACAAATATGGGGTTCTCAGAGGGGGTGTTGCTGAATATGGGACAGCAGTTCTGTTTTATGGGGTAAAGTCCTAGGAGTACCTCCCTCTGAGGGCAGCTGCATCTGACTGAGTGGTCAGCTTTTCTCTAGAGATTGGGTTTTGTGGGCTCATTCGGAAACTCAGGCAGGTGTGGCAACCTGTGGGAGGAGGAACTAGAGTAGACAGTGCTGTCAGCACAGAATGAGAAGCAAAACAACAGACTGCCTACTTTAGGGATAAAGTCACAAAGCCACAAGTAGTCTCAGATGCTTACAAAAGCTGTCTTTCTCCTACTTTTTAAAAGGCCTATGTCCCTATTTTGACCCCATGTGGAGGCCCATCTTTTCCTACATTCTGGAATGCCTTCACTGTTTACTCTCCACAAGTACAAAGACACTGAAATAATTTTACATCCACAGGAACAACTGTTTGATCACACAAAGAAAGGATAAGTGAGTTTCTTTTGTCACATTTAAAGTTGCAAAAGTGAAAGCAGTTTTTTTTTCTATTTAATCTTTCAGTACTATCCAGATACAGAGGCTGAGGCATTCCAATTGTTTCTATTCACAGGGAGGCAGCTGGGAAAGATGTGATCTGATCTATGTTTTCCCCTTTCTGGAAAAATTTCTTTGATTACCCTCTTCCTGCCACCTCAGTGTATATGGATGGACATTATTTTTACAAACCAAGTCAAGCTTTATGTGGCCATACCTAGCAACTCTGCCTATGTATGTAATCTAAAGATTGAAAAAAAATTTCCATTTTCTTTATCTTTGTCTTCAGAATCCATCTTAAGACCATACCATGAGAGTTTCTGGAAATGGTACCTACCTTAGCAGAAGTTTTTCTGATTTTCCTGGGAGGAAGTGGCTTGATTTAGAGTGTTTTTTCCTCCTTGATTTTGTTTGTATACTCACAAGACAAAGAGTTTTGAAATTTATGTGCAGAGACTCACCCATTAAAATTGACTGTAGATTAAATCCAAAATTCTGATAACTTCTGGTAAGGAAAACAGTTGTTTACCATATATTATTTAATGTGGAAAATTCCTATTTGATATCCTAGACTTTTTTCAGTCATTTCAGGAACCCAAAACTATGGAAGCAGAAAAAAAATTCAACATAATGAAGACCATAGCATAACTTTTAAGGTCAGTGTCTTATTCCAAATTGCCATTAAGGACACTCAAGTCAAACCCCTGGTAAAGAGTAATATTGTACTAAAGTGAGGCAATATTTCCTAGGAGCCCTTACCTGATTATCTCTTTGAACTTACTGTTTTTGAAGAAAATACGGGATACTAGAACCAGAGAACTTATGTTTTGTCAGTATCAATCAGGATAAGTATCATTAGTATAATTCTATGAAAATTAGTTTCTGTTGTTGATTGCCCAACTGTCTGGTGAAATACCAATTCTTCCACCATCTGTTTGGAAATTTCTGACAGGAGAAAATGAATCTGGCAAAGCAAACATTTTCAGCATGTCTTCGGAGGAAGCATACCTCATGTATAGTGATTTTTCTGTTTCTTTTTTGCCCCATGTTTGTATATAGCACAATGCCAGGTTTGAAAATAGAATCTAGGTTGGGGGGTTCGGCAACTGGGCTGAAGAAACAGTTATTAGAACATCACACACATTCAACCAGATAGAGTGTTAATCAAAGCAAAATATTACATTATTGGTGACAATGAAATTTGTTCACAAAGCTGACTTCATCTGTTTTACTCCCAACTATTTTTGCCCCCACCTTCCCAACTTTTTCCCTTCTATTGGCTCTTTTGAGCCACAGTAAATCGTGTTGTGAAATGAGTCTGAATAGCAAAATCATTAAGGTTTCACATTCTGCAGCATAACAACAAACTGCCTTATGTTAGAATTCAAGCTTGTTAGTAAGGCTCACAAATATTACCATCTCCTGTTGTGGCAATTTACTGCCCATCCAGGAAAGTGGCTTTTATGATCACAGCCAACATTAACTAAGCCTAGGGAACTGCAGATGGGATCTCTTCACTGCAGTTCTACATTTAGCACTGTACAATGCCCAGTTCATACTTGGAAGCAAATGTGTCAGCATCTGTGACAGATCATACAGAGGTGTCATATTAATCTCATTAGGGGAAATATAACTCAAAGGAAATTTCTTGCAGAGTGGGTAGATTATTCCAAGGAAAAATGTCAGTACTCAGGCACAAGCATGCAGGGCGGGTCAACTGTGTCTGTGTGCAGCAATCCCATGTCCATATCTGGGAGGGAGGCAAGCACGAGGCGTTTTCAGATAATCATGACTCTATTCAGTACTCTGCACATTAAGTAATGTGAGTTGCTGCTGTGTCTTTCTGCCCTGTAGTCTAATCTAAGCCTGAGATTTGGGGAAGAGTAGAGGTGGAGAGCGTACGGTAAATTTGGTAGATAGGAAACACTGAGAAGATAATGGAAAATTTGTTCTGAGACTGCCAAACAAAGCAATTGCTGTCTCTGAAAGCCATCAATCTCTCCCTCCCTACTTTCCCTCCTCTCTGTGACATGGGGGGCTGACAGCCTTTGAAGCATCTTAGGAAGAAATATATTATTCCATGTCCTAACAAACAGAGAAGAGGAAATCACTGAGGAATTTCCTTTTTTGTTACTTTTTGTTTTATTTCTTCAGATGGAGTCTTGCTATATTGTCCAGACTGGCTTTGAACTCATGATGCTCCTCTCAGCCTTCTGAGCTGCAAGAATAATAGTCACAAGCCACCATGGATGCCAAGTGAGAAATTCTTTAGGTGGTAAATGATCCATGATTGCATTGAAATGAGAAGCAATTTATGTTTCTCTTTTTTCATACTAAAGATTCTTAAACAATGCGGATCAGCAATTTGAGGATGCAAAAAAGGTTAACACAAAAAAAATTTTTTTTTTTCAGTTGACTACCAAAATGAAACTCGAAACCTCTGAAAATCTTAAATTTAGCACATTTCAAGTCCTTATTGAGGATTAATTGGTATGCCTAGTTAGGAGGTCCATGAAGAAAAATGTCTTAAAATTGACAAAGAGATCAAAGGATAGCTAATATGCTGATGAGTAACCCATTTGCATTTTCCTAGCTCAAAAATAGTTTTTTAATTGGTGTTTTGACAGGGAAAGTTAACCTTTACAAGTCTCTAGAATAGAAATAGATATTTGATTTCTGATCTTGGAGTATGGCCTATAATGTAGGTTGACCATCATTTCCTTCTCTAGAAAACATGAAACCTAAGGTTACACAGGAATATATATGTCAATATACGTTTCATCTTCACTCAAAACTTGAATCACTAGCAGTGAGAATAATGCTGTTTAATGACTTATCATCCCAGAACGAGGGAAAAGATTGGTTCCTATATCTGTAAAAGTCTAATGCAGCAAGAGTCTTGCTAGGTGGTAGGAATGAGTGTCATATATTCCCTCGCCACAGGGACTTTAAAGTGGTCACGAACATCATCAGAAATTCTGTGTACACTTGTTCTCTATTCACCCATGAAAGATATGAGGAAGGTATATCAGAACTGACTTGCTTCTAAGAAATGAATGTGGCATCGAAAATGCAAAAGACTTGGGTTGGGAAGATAGCTCAGTGGTCTAAGAGGCTGCCTGGCAAGCACAAAAACCTGGGTTTCATTCCTGGTACCACATGCTGTGCAGGTCACTGAAACTGGGTGTGGTGGTGTACTCCTGTAATTGCAGTGCTGGGGAGGCTGGGACAGGAGGAACACTGAATTCAAACTACATAGCAAGACCCTGTATCAAACAAATACATTCAAAAACAAATACAAAAGACTATTGTATTTTAAAACATGATGAAGTCTCCTTTCTTCCTGTGTTGCCATAGGATTTGTGCTTTCAACAGGAAGAATTTGCAATCAACATAAATTTCATGTCATAGTCAAAGACTAGAAGTTAAAATATTCATTTCTGTTACAATGCCACTAAGCAGCAGTGACATCGAAATATTTCCCTGTAGTCTAATTACCACTCTTAATACTGATTTATTTTTGTTCCCCCTTGTAAGCCAAATTCCTCAAAAGAATAATCTAGTCTAGGTTCATTCTCTTCATTCTCCTATCTTCCAGTCACTCTTGAGACCACTACATTCTATTTTTCTTCTAAATCCTAGGATTTCCATCCCCAACTCACTACAACCACATTGAAGATGCTCTAACTACAGTATCCTACATGTAATATGTTCACAGAACTTCTTTAATCTCATTCTATCTTATTTGGATTCCTACCAATACTTGATATTTGATTTTTTTCCCTCAAATACTCTCTTCAGATAGTTTGTGTTACACTGCTACTAGTTTTACTTTGATTTATCTGACCAGACCTTAGAATCTTTGAGAGTTCTCTGCATCAATCCAATTCTTAATGGTACTTATACCAAAATCCACATCCTGCATCCTAGGCTATTTCCTGACCTCTATTTCATGTTTCAGTTCTGTGTTTGTCTAACTGCCATCTCTACTGGTATGTGTTAATGACATGTCAAACTCCAAAATAATACTGAACTCATCTTCCTTCCCTCATCAGCTATTTGCCTTGCATTTCCTAAACTAGCAAATGATACTACCTCTGCCCACTCCTAGTAACTTATCCAATCTAGTAATTGGGTACCATTGATTCTTCTTTACCTTCTCTTCTTACGTGTAAATTTAGTAAATTCTACCTTTCAAATCACCTAGATTTTGCTATCCTAATCCCACTTTCTTATTTTAGGCTACCACTGTTCACAACTTGGCCTACCACAATTTCTTCACAATTTTTAATCACCTCTTCTGTGTCCTTTCCCAGAGCATTCTGCTCCACTACAATGAAAATCAGCTAGTAGTTGTCTTTCTTGAATGTGACCTTGATCAAATCAGTCCCTTGTTTCCATCCTGCACATGGATTTATGTTACCTCCTGATAAAGTTTAAACTTTTTAAATTGAATAACAGTGTTCTCTGTCATCTCAACTTTTCTTTACTTTGTAATATGTATACATAACACAACAGGACAAGAATGTAGGTGGTAGAAATAGAGTCTGAATAGGGTATACAAGCACTGACAAGTGCCCTGTGCCAGTGTATGTTACACAGCTTTTTGTTGCTATAACAAAAGACCCAAGAGAACAAATTTAGTGGAGGGGAGATTTATCTTGGCCTATGGTTATAGGAGCTTTGGTATTTGATTGGCATGTTCCATTGTTGTAGGCCTACAGTGAGGCACAAATATGGGAGCGAGATATGGTGGAGTAAGTCTGCTCACCACATGACCTCCATGACGCAGAGAGGAGGAGAGAGAAGAGCCAGGGCCCTGTTATGCCCTATAAAGCCAAGACTACTATGACTTATTTTCTTTAAAAAAAAAAAAAAAGCACCTCCTGAGGTTTTTACTACTTCTCAGCAATTCCACGAACTGGAGACCAAGCTTTCAATAGGTGAGTCTTCAGGAATATTTCAGGTCCAAACCATAACCCAAGGTAAGGGTGCCCACTATAGCTGTGGCCAAGAAAGCAGTCTTGATTTGAATAAAACAAGGTTCATGGGTGCTATTGTTATTGTAGGACAAATTGTGATTCACTAGGATCTTTTGGAAATGGGTTGCTAAATTTTGGAACTGCATTCCTTACCCTTGAATGAAAACAATGTGATAGAAGAACATTAGTTAGGATTCTGCTGAAGACATTCATAAACAAAGAGCATTACACCTCCCCTGAGTCAAAGAAGAAAGGAGAATGGGAAAATCCTTTTTTTCCTATTTGTTTTTGTCCATTCAGCTAACATGTGTATGCCTGTTGCATTTGCATGCTATGTGTATGTCTATAAAGCTAATGCAAGACTTTATTTTTTAAAATGTATTTGGTTGTTACAAGGGCTCACTATGCAGCTTAAGCTTGTGGTGATCCTCCTGCTTTCAGCCTCCCCAGCTCTGTGTGTATAGGCGTGTGCCACCACCCTGGACTCTGGCCAGCTCAGGCAGTCCTGGGGAGAGCCTGATGTGGAGCTGGGGATCTAACCGCTTTCCCTGTGCTTGTCTGAGCTTGTCTAAGCAGGCACTTTAGTCCACTGAGCTATATCTCTGGTCCCAATGCAAGACTTTCAGAGAGAAATCATCCAGTACCCTTTCCCAGATACAGTGATTCTTCATCTGCTGCTTACTTTCTAAACTAAGAATGAGAGAGAGAGAGAGAGAGAGAGAGAGAGAGAGAGAGAGAGAGAGAGAGAGACAGAGAGACAGAGACAGAGACAGAGACAGACAGAGACAGACAGAGACAGAGAAATAGAAAGATTCTCCACCTTGCAAAATATATGCCAAAAGCTACAAAGGAAAAATCATACTTAAATGACAGTTGGCACCCACACATTTCTAACTGAGCAACATACTTTCCTTTTATCTGAAGATACTTCATTTTGGAGCAACAAAGTTCTAGAGAATTCAAAACAGCATATTGAGCACATGTAATACCATATTGCCTTCTGTACCTTTACAAAGACATGCTGAGTTGTGTTCCTTTGAATCTTGATGCATGTGGTTATCTGAATATAGGATTCAAAAGGAGGAGGAAAGAGAAACAGAAGGGAAAGGACCTTGAGGTGATATTAAGCACCATGAAACTAAATTGATCTCTTTCTACCACGTTTCTTCCTGGAAGCCTATGCTTGACAGCATTGCCTGGAGCAAAAGCCAAATCTCCTACGCTTAACTCTTGGGCTCCTCAGCTGCAAAGGGCTTGCCAAACATTTCATAACAACAAGAGAATGAATTCAGCTAAAAACAAAAAATGAGGTAGAGGACACATTATGGTCCTGGAGATCTGCAATGATAGCTATTTGAGATTCTACTTCAACAGGGCAGGCCAGATAGCTCAGTGGATTAAAACACCTGCTTTGGCAGATACAGGGGCCAGGGGTTCAATCCCCAGGCCTGCTGTGCGGGCCCCACCCCTGGGGTGCTCTGAGATGGCGGCTGAGACTGGGAGTGGTGGTGACCGCCTGTAATCTCAGCACTAGGGAGGCTGAAAGCAGGTGAATCACTGTATGTCCTATCTGTGCAGTGAGACCTTGTAGACCCTGTACTAAAATACAAACAAAACAAAGCCACAAAAAAGGAGATTAAGATTATGTTTAAACTTTAAGTTTAGAAAAATGGCTGCCTTATTTCTCAATACTGTGCTATGATGCTACTCTTAATTATTAAATATCTTAATGGTGTATCTGCCTGATTTCTGAATTATAGTGAATATTTCTCCATGAAAATAGCCATTTCTATGTAAAAATTTTATCAGGAGTGAGCAAATATAGTGTTCATTTCCTGCCCATTCAGATTTCCCATAGCTATGAATTAGTTTTCCGAGAAAGTATATGCATATTGGGTATTTTGTTCCATCATGTTTAAACAACAGGGAAAATCCTATAGAAAGGGTAATTGCTGCTATTTTTTAAATCAGGATTTATATCTCCTTCTCTGCTTTTACTGGCTTCCCAGGATATCTCTCTTTGTCAAAGTGTGTGTGTGTGTGTGTGTGTGTGTGTGTGTGTGTGTCTGTCTGTCTGTCTGTCTGTCTGTCTGTCTGTCTGTCTCTCATTTTTTCCTTTGTGTTCCTTTTCCCTTCAAATGTATTTCATTCCTATTCTGAAGCTCTCTGAGCTTTAGAATCTGTAACAGTCTCAGTCTTTCTTCAGTTTTAGTAGCCTCTATACATGTGCTTTTTTTTCTATCTTATTGCTTGCTGTGTTCCTACTCACTCTTTAAGGACTAGAGGGTATCTTACCCTCTCTAGAAAGCTTTTCTTGGCATCTCATTTCTACTTAATGCCAAGCTCTACCTCCTTGACTTGCTTTCTCATCACGCTTTCATAGTGGACTATAATCTGCAAGAAGAAGAAAGAGCATGGATGAACATATCTGTCAGTCGATCACTCACAAGGTCGAATTTGGTCAAAGACTACTGAAAAGAACTTCTCATTAAGATGACCTCTACTCCATTTCTTTAATATACATAATTTTATGGTTGGAGACTAGGCATTTTGTCACTGAGCTTTAAAAGAAGGAATGCTTCTCATTTTCCACTTTCTTGAACAATGGTTCTGAACCAATAGTCCACAAGCTGGCATAACAGTTTCTCAGGTAATTTGTTGGACAGAGGTATAACTACCTGAATATACCAACTCCTGCTCCTTGACATTGAACTTACATGATAGAAGACTATGTACTAAAATTTGCTATGCATCAGATTCCCTAGGGAAGCTTGTTAAAAATACAAATGCCTAAATCTTACCCAAAAATCAAACTTGGGGAAGGGGTATTGGGTATTTTTGTTTCTAACAAGCTCTCCAGGGTATTAATGATGCTCAGTCAAAGTTGAAAATCTATCATTAGAGAAGAATTTCTGTAGGTTAAGCATCGATCTCCTCCTGGACCTCATTTAAAGCAAAAACACTTCTAGAAGAGCATCATGGTAAGAAATTAATGTCTTGGCATAAATGAGCTTAGCATTAAGATTCTCATAGGCATGAAAGAAAGCAATACACATGTACTTAGCACCATACTATGTGGTTGTTAGGGATACCTTCCATTCTTATAGTTTTTGGAGCAACATTCTATTTGCTATAGCAACATTCAGGAATTCTCTTCTTGCCTTTGCTCACTTTCATCCCCTGGGCAAATTTTCCAGATAAAATACTGGATGATTCATTGAATTGAAATTTCAGATATAAACAATGAATAATTCTGGCAATATAAGTATGACTTGAACACTATATGGGACATACATAAACTAAAAATTATTTACTGGCTATCTGAATCTCAAATTTATTTTTTCTGTATTTTTTAATCTTAATACTGACAATCCTTCATGGCAGAAGGAAAGAATTATTTTAATAGACCCAATGGTTTGTGCTTTGCAATTGCAGAACTAAAAGGAAATTTTCTTCAAGTTTGAGTAATCTGCCCAAACTCCTTCAGTTGAGCCATCCCAGAGAGCAGCAATAGAGAAAGGAGAACTACTAGAACCTTCACCTTTACCTGGATACAGGGTCTTGCTATGCATTTCAGACTCATAGTGCTCCTCCTGTCTCAGCCTTTCCAGCTCTGAGATTACAGGTGTCTGCCACCATGCCTAGTTCTGGGGCCAGCATGGCATGCAGTACTGGGGATCCAACTCAGGCCCTTGTGCTTGCCAGGCAGGCGCTTAAATTCCCGAGCTGTCTCCTCAACCATACTAGAACCTTTTATGTGCACCTCAAAGCCTTATCTTTGTACTTAGTATTATATGTACTAAACTAGCATTTTTATCTTTGTTTTCCCTAGGCCTATAAATTTTTTCTCGTTTGGCTTTGAAATCAGATGTTTTGTAAGAATGCTGTTCCTAATTCATCAGGAGATGAACCTCATTTCACCAAAATTAAATTATGTTTTCCCACAGAAATGACACAAGTTGAAGACATATCACTCTGAAACTGGAAGATCTCATCAATCAAGGCTCTAGAGTGGCTTGCTCAGCCGAACTTAGGTTACTTCGCGTTACTTTGTTCACCCTTTGGGGGGTGTAGTTTTTGTTAAATGTTGGGAGATGGCCCTTCTAACTACTGTTGAATGTCTGTTTGGGGAAGATATAAGAATATATAT
>NW_004524774.1:2575988-2694418 GCF_000260255.1 Octodon degus | reverse complement strand
ATCGGCGCCCGGTCCCTGAGAAAACATTCTCCTTGAAGTTCCAGGCGCCCGCTCCCAGGTTTTTTTTTTTTTTTTTTTTATATATTATTTTCCAAAAAAAATTTTTTTACTTTGATTTTTATTGTTCCTCTGTCAGGTAGTTGCTATATGCTCCATTTTACAATTAAACCACTGATGGAAATTTGAGGTAGGAAATGGAGAGTAAAATTCAAGCTCCCCAGCACTTGAGTTCACCTCAGGAAGTTGATTAGAGTAGATATTTTGAACATTAAAGTGAAACAGACATCTGAATCTGTTTTGGATTTGACTGTTAAAATGCACTAGCCTTAAACCATAAGAAAAACCCTTCAGTTTCAGATACTAATAGTGTCTTTATTCAGTTTGTCAAAGGAGAAGTGAAGTACTGTCCTTTAACTCTCATTCTATGCTTTATGAATGTACAAATAGATTTTTTTATAAACAACAAGGCCACTGAGCAAGATAAAAGGCAGCATGCCTAGGGGAAAAATTCCCTCTCTTCAAACATCAATTAGTGGTATTCAATTGACAGTTCACATTTATTTCCAAGAAAATAGAATAAATCCTCTTAAGGCTAGAATGTTTTAAAGGCTGCAGGTAGCATGTAGTTTTTCAAAGTAATTGCTAAAGACAAGTGACCTTTGGAATCTAGCATTTTTTTGCAGAAAGAGAAAGAAAACATAGGCATCAGACCTATTCAAAACTCATCTTTCAAATTTATCCAAATGTCCTTTAGTATAAGTTGTGAATGTATATTATGCATAAGCAACAGTTTTCTAAATAAATTAATGAAAGATAAGAATAAGCAGGCACTTGAAAAATGATTGAATGTTGACTCTTGAATGTGGACTGTAATAGGAGTCTATGTATCTTTGCTTGGGTATTTGAGAATTCTATTATGTGAGTTGCCATGTTTCTGTAATTGCCAATTAAGCCTGACCCTGTAGCTGTGAGCTATCTCTCTTCTCATCTGTTATGGTATAAATAAAACAAAGATACCTGATAGCAAGCTTGCCCACCTGCACTCACTAACACAAGGTGTTTTTATGGTCAGTCCTGCCAAATCATTAAGCAAATCCTAACCAAAGCAGAAAAGATATTATAAGTTTCAACCATACTAATAGGCAGGGATTAAAGTTATTGCTGTTGTCCTAGACCCACTATCTCACATGCTGAGTATGATCCTTAGATATCTCTGTGCTGATTTCTTATCCCACATTTTCAGACTGTCCTCCAACTCGACATGAGGCAAGCCCAAGATTAGCATGCTTCCCTGGATATTTTACATTGAATTTTTGAGTCTTGACTTCAGAGAGGTAGGACCAGTACCTTTATTTTTCACATGATCATTTAACTTTTTGTCATTTTGTAGCCAATATTTTTGTCTGCGTACTGAGTTGCACATTACTTCTCACACAAGAGTTATCTATCATCTATTGGGCCTGTTGATACCCATCACAGAATCTTCTCTTTCTTTCACTGCCTACAGCTGTGCAAACATTAAACCTTAAAGTTTGTTTCAACTACATGAAGCCCATCCCACATACCTTCATTGCCCTGTTATAAAAATTCACGTAATATAAGAATTGTACCTTGGGTATACCAAGACATGGAATTTTCTGCTTTGGCAAGAAAGTCTTATTTTGTGGTTACTATGTTGTGCTTTAATCAGAAAAAAATTATATTTTCTAGGCTTAGGGAGATTTTTCTCTGCCTCTCAAATACACATTTCTGTGTTTCTTCTTTCCTTTCCAAGGGCTTGGGGAATCCAAGCCATAGATTTTCTTTTCTATTACATATAAGGCATGAGCCTTAAACAAATTCTGAAATATCTTTCTGTGGTGGTGTCCACCTTCCATCCTGGATAATAATTACCATAAAGATAAGTAATGTTTATAATGTTTCTCAGGCTCAGACACCATAATAAGTTCTTCATGTGCATTATTCATTTAAGTCAAAGCATAATAGTGAAATATAGAATTTAAATTCAAGTATGCAAATTTCTCATCTAGATTTTGTCTGTGGTATCCCCACTGTCGAGAATATGGGATATCTTCAATTTTTTTGAATGAATAAATAAATTATTAATCTGCTTTACAGAACAAGAACACAAGGCTCAGAGAAGTGCCTCATATCATATAACCAATCGGTAGGAGAGAACCACAAGAGAGATGGAAAAATCTCATCACTCCAGGAATGTAGTCTTAGTCGTAAGCTGTGCTAGGTCCATTTTCTGTAAAATAATTTCTATAGTGTATTCACCAGCCCTTAACCTTTATTAGAGAATCCTAATTGAGCTCATCCAAAGCACTGCTTATATTCTCTAATGACATCAATGATGATACTATCAACTAATTTATGCTGAGGTGCCCCTGGATTAACATTTTTTTGTTTGAATCTTAGAGTGTCAATCCCACTATCTCAAACTGATTATTAGGAGTGTTAGTTATGGCAATACGTCAAGCTATTGAAGAAATGCTTTGGGTCAACAATGCTTAAACAGGATCTTTCAATTTACAACACATGGGTATCTTTGTATTTAGGGACATTATAAGGCACATTCATTATTTTTTTTTCTCTAGTTTTAGCAGATTGGTAAAAAATACAGTAAGTCAGCCTACTAATGGTATAAGGTATAAAGTAATGCACTGTAGTAAAATATCACATGCAATAAGTGTCACACGGGCTTCTGTCAGGGGATAGAGAGGGCAGTGGTGCAAAGCAAGTTCAGACAAGGTGTATGCCTTTCATGAGCTTAAATTTTAACTAAAGAGTTAAAGCAATTTAAGAGTGAAATCAATTCCATAGTACATGAGCTGTCACAAGACTGTCTGTGATTAACTTCCCAATGAGAAGTCTAGTCAATGAAGGCTGCATTCAAAGGCAGGACACTTCAGTGTGGACTAGGAAGGCTTCATTGCTTAGTTGACATTTCAGAAAGTTGTTTCCTTGCCTCCTAGTAAATGGTGCACTATTTTCAAAGCACTTGTCTTTCTTATCTTTTCCAAATGTGCTTCAGACCTGTCTCTGTGACAAAGCAAGGAATACCTTTCAACTTGTGACTTCTGTCTAGCTTCTATTTTTGTATATATGAAAAAGAGAGTCAAATGAAGCTGTTCTCAAGTTTGCATATCCAGCTCACCTATTATGAACACAGAGTCCTGCACCCTGTTCCAAATCCACAAACCAAAATTTTCAGAAATATTTATTTAAAAAAATTAAGACCCTATTTATGCATTTTGGAATATCAATGCATAAAATTTGCTTCAAAGTAATTCAGAGGGAGGAAAGTCAGATGAGATGTAAATGAAATATGGTTGGCGACAGGCGGCGTTAACTGTGGAAGTTAGATGATCACAGTTCTTTTCGATTATCGCTATTTTTTATGTCTACATTTATGTAATAAAAGTGTAACAAAAACATTGTATTTATCAAAATTGTACTAGGTAACTGAGATGCAGATAGGTTTCATATTGGCATTGAGGAATCTTTTTAGATAAGACTATCTCTCCAAGTTTTCCCAGATAAGACACATTGCTTTTCTATAAGGAGCATGAGATCTGAATAGGACAAATCTGAAAGTGCCATGCTGGCTAGGTATATTATGAGTATGCTTGATTTTCTGCAGATAAATGTAGACATAATCATTAGAGACATTTGGTAAAGAAATACTAGCTGAGATTCTGCATGGAACTAAAGACTACTTCTGGCACCGCTAACTAAAGAAAGTGTTGGTAGGTGAAGGTGCTAAGTAGAAGACGTTTAATCATGGTTACTCGAAGCTAAGAGGCCCCTTTGGAAGAGTTATCAAAGGTGTCATCCAAATAAAGCCAGAGTAAAGATGTCAAAACCTTGTAGTATTATTCAAATGCCCCTACATTATCCCCTATGAAACTTACATATTACATATGAGGTAAAGGAAGGAAGTTGGAAAAGGTGATTTGGAGGAGGCATTTATGATTTTTACAGTTTAGGAATCTGGGGGTGGCTTAACATGGCAGGTTTTATCGTTTTAATTTTGCAGATGTGACAATGGAAGTTCAAAAAGTGCAGTTGTTTTCTTTTTTAAATTGCATTGATTCTGTAGATAAGCTGAAGCTACCCATATGTGTAGTCTCATAATAGGTTTCACACATCCAGATACTTCATAGCACAGAAAATGTTTGCAGAAATAGGAGGTTTAGAGTCTGAAGAATTAGCTTCAAGCATTAGATGTATTTGGTAAAGATTCCTTGTCTTTGACTAATATCTGCTAAATTAAAAAAGTCTTGGGTATTATCCCAAGAAGTAAAGACAGCTGTAGCACTGTTGTAAACTTTTGATAGTTTGCAGGGTGCAGTGGATTCATCTAGAAAGGTATAATTAATAAGAATCATTCTACCACCTAAAAATTAACCTATCATCTCACTCCATAGTGTTAATCCAGTAGATAGTAATAAATCTGAGGGTTACAGTTTTTCTGATAGGAAGTAAGGTTTATCTTACAAAATCATTATACTTGGAATGAGGAGACCTAGGTTCTCATTTTAGCTCAGCTTCAGTTTGATCTACATTGTACAATAGACCAGAAAAATTTGAAAACTTCATCCACAGTTGCATCTATTTCTGCTATGGTGATAGCTCTGCTTTTCTGTCTCTACTTCTCCTCCCCTACCACTGCCCAATAGACCACTACTGTTTTTTAAAGTCTCATACAGAAATGTCCTGTGAGAAAGGATCTTCTTGGTCAAATGATTGTATCTGAGCACTGCATGGGCCATTAGTCAGCCCGTAAAGCTTGCCTCTGGGCCCACTGTTGATCTACAGTCCATTTACCATGGCAAACTACCTGGGTCATGTAGTAGCTCATCATCTGATCTTATTGATTACTTCATTTTAAAATTATTTATGGATATTTTCAATGGAGTTTAGGAAAATGGAGTAGGAGAAGAATAGTCATATCTAATGGACATTTTGCAAACATTTTCCAAATGAATTTTTAGCAACAGGGAAATTATTTTGCACAGCCGATGTTTTTATTGAGAAATCTGGAATTAGACATTGAGCAAAATTTGAGCATAACCAATGAAAGAAATTTTTCAATAGACTTCATATTCAGAAAGCAACGGAAGACTTAGCCGAGGATGGGTAAAGATTATCTCAAAAGCATGACACTTTGGAAGAATATTTTATTTTTATATTTTCAAATGAGCCCTACTTTTGTTTTATTTGACTTTCTAGTTATAGCTAAAAAGGAAAAATCATAACATACACAAAACACACTCATTTAAAGAATCATTATATTAAAATGGTTTTGCCAATTTGTAGAAAGCTGTACAAATTACTCAGTTCCACAGGTCTTGCCAACAGTAGCTCAGATGTTGGAGAATAGCAGTAATTGCATCATTTGAAAGGACAGTTAAAATACAGTTGGGGAAAGAATTCAAACAGTAGACCATTTAAGCAAATAAAATAATTATGAGTCTAATCACCGTTATAGTCTTCCTATGGCATGGTTTTCCTCCGTTGGACTAAAGGCAGAGTATGTGATACTGAAATGTTTAGAGAATTATAACTAATTAGAAAATCATTTGAATTTTTCAGTTGCTGTGTAGTTAAAGTTTTCATTGACAAAAGCATTAGCATATTATGCCTGTATTCATGCAGAGTCATAGGATGTATGTAGGGTTTATCTATGCTGGAAGCAAATAGAACATAATGAATCAATCTGACATTTTAAAAAATTAGCTTTTTTGTATGTGATTTTAGGGATTGAACCCAGTACCAGAACTTTCACAATGAGTTACATGCCCAGCTCTTTTCAAGTTCTTTTATCTTGAGGTGGGGTCAGGCCAAGTTGCTAAATTGCCCAGACTGGGCTTTAACTTGCCATCCTCCTGCCAAGTCTTCAATTATCTCCTAGCAAAAATTTCTTGAGTCTTTTATGTGTCTATAATTATTTGGGTGAGTCACAGGCATAGGGCCAAAGAGTTAACATATGTAAACTCCTAGACCAAGAAGTAACTTGAGCTGAAGATTTTTTAGTTGTTAAGGTAACACCAATGCACAACACTCCCTTAACCCTTGTGTGACAATCTGAATGGAATGTAGTGCCAAGAAATGACACATAGCACTGCAATAGCTGCCCATTCATCACAAGTAATTTCCTGTTATTACTCCTTCTTAATTTTACTTCAAGAAGTACAATTACATGCATATACATGCGATATGGATAACTTAACCAAGTAAAATTGTTACATACTTACCATAAAAAATTTTTTTGGTTAAGGTCGATAGATTTGACAATGCTGTGATTTAATGATTTGAAAATGGGTTCCATTACTACCAGCTGATTCCTGTGTAATTTCAAGGAACAAGCTACATACTGCTTGCAGAGGCCACTGGTAGGAGACATCAGTGTCATGCTTGTCTTGTCCTATGGTTGATGGACCTAGCCTAAAGCTTAAAGATTACATTGGTAGGTTTTGTTACCTTGGTCAGCTTTTTACTCCAGGAAGATTCTGAAGACTTCCTTTAACACACACACACACACACACACACACACACACATACACACACACTTCTACACAGAGTCAGGGTAGTGGTTAGGTTTGGAACATAAGTTGAAGGCAAAATGGTCTACCCTGGGAAGGAAAAGAAAGCATTCCTTCTGTCCATTTTCTGAAGTATTTATTAATCACTTGCTGTCTGCTAGCTATTACGTTGGGTACTGATGTTAGGATATTTGAGGCTACATGGAACTTACACTATCTAGAAGAGGAAATGGGTTTTAATCAAATAATTGCGCTGTGCCAACCACAAACTGATAAAAATATTCTGAAGAAGTGTCCTTTGGAAGTATATAAAATTATATAAAAGTATATTTACTATACTTTATGTATTTTTATGTACGAAATATATAAAAATATATAAAACTTGTTTACCTACAGAGAACAGGGGAAAATTTGAGTCAAGAACCAAAAGATGAGTAGAGGTTGTCTGAGTGTGTTTTAGTTACCCTGAATATGGGGAAGGAATGCTGAGAAGACCGTGATACATTGAAGATCACATTCATAACCTCTACAGCAGGAAGAATTTGTGCTCTACTCTTGGAACTGAAAGAAAGGAGCGACACAAGGTAAATCTGGCAGGATGAGAAGGCTAGATTCTGCAAGTTCATAAGCCCTGATAAAGTATTTGATTTTCCAAAGATCAATAGAACAATGTTGAAAGATTTTATTCAATTAGATAAAACAGTAGAATTTTATTATATTTTGTTACTTTGTTTTATTATTGTACAGGAGATTGAGCCAGGATCTTTGCACTGCACTATATCTCTTTCAAAAATTTTTAAAAAACTTTTTCAACAGCTTGAACAGAGTTTCACTAAGTTGCCCAAGTTGAGCTTGAACTTGAGATCCTCCTGTTGCAGCTTTCCACAGTGCTGGGATTGCAGGCACAACTACCATACCCAGCCAGAATTTTTTTATGTTTTCATCATATTTTTGGGTAGGTTTTTTTTTTATCACTTTTTAAGGTCACATATGTGTAGAGAATGAGGGGCTGGGTAGTAAGAGTGGAAGCTGGAGAGATGAGATAAAAGGCCAGGGCAATAGTCCAAGTGAAAGAAAATTGTAGATGAGATCTTGAGTAGACTAATGAAGAAACTTTAAGCAAATGAATAAATCAGCAAGGAATGATTTGGCATCTATTGAAATATGCATGGTTAGTGCTACTCATCATCTTGAAGGGAGATTCATCTTCAGCCTCTCACCTCTCTTTTCAGCAGCCTGGCTTCTGTCCAATTATTAAGAATTCCAAGTTAATGGAGCTGAGTTAATAAGGTGTTACTTTATTAAAAGTATTAGCATTTCAGGAAATCAGGAGAAAGAATTGATTCAAGTGATGTTAATTAGTGTTTTCTTATACAACAGTATTTCTCAATCTGTGATCCATAAAAGTTAATGTTTCAGAGACATGCTGGCAGTTGGAGGGGTGGAGAAAGGAGGTCTTACAAAAAATCAAATTTTTGTGCCCTATCGTAAACCTAGTGAATCAGAAATTCTACTGGGACTCCTGAAAAGCCATGCTTGACAATATTCATAGGTGATTCTGATGAACAATAAAGTTTGTGAACAGCTATTTGTGGAAAGTATTAATATTGAACAAGGAAAATGACCGGGACAAAGAAAGGAGAGACCATTTGTGGTTGGGGATGGTCATCAGAAAATATGAAGAAGTAAAAATTAGGCAGTTGAATATAAGAAAAAAAATAGGAAATATATGTGTTTGCTAGGTTACAGGAACCTTGAAAGGAATAATGAGAAATCACCTAGAGTAGAAGGGAAAAGAGAAGGAATAGCATGCTTTATAGAGCAGTCGTGCCAAGCCTGAGATACACTGCTGCCATGGTCATGAATTGAGAGGTCTAGGAAATACAGATTTGGAATTTCTATCTTTTTGTGAAATAAATAGTAAATAATACGATTTATTAGTCACTACTACTATGGTCTGAATGTTTATGTCCTACTCCCCAAACTTCATATATTGAAATCCTAGTCTCCATATTGATTGTACTAGGGGGTGGAGCTTTAAGGGAATTGATTAGGTCATGGGGCAGGGCCTTCCAGAGATAAGCTCTTAAAAAAGAAACCTTAGAGAGCTAGCTTATCTGTCTCACCAAGCAAGGAAACAGCAAGGAGGCATCCTCTGTATGTCAGAAGGTGGGACAACACAACATAACAAACTGACCAGCACCTTATCATGAACTTTCTAACCCCCCGAACTGTGAGAAATAAATTTCCATTATTTATAAGCTGCTCAATTTAGAGGATTTTGCTATAACAACACAAATGGTCTAAAATAGTAGTAGAAATAGTAATAGTGAGATATAGTAACAGTAATAATAGTGAAACTGAATGAGTTTACATTATATGCCAGATACTTTGTGAAGTATTTGAAATACTTAAGTATTTGAAATCACATTGTTTAATCCTAAAAACCTCACTGTGATGTAAGTACTATAATTATCCCTATTTTATTGATGAAGGAACTGAGGCCCAGAAAAGGTAACTTGCTGAAGGATGCATAGTCCATCAGCAGCTAAATCAGAAATGTAACCTATTTCAGTCTCTATAGACTGCACCCCTTGTTATAGTACTGTATCATCCATAATATTTCTAACTCATGACTACTATGGTTGATAGTCCTTGAAAGAAGGACACGTGCACTCACTTGGACATGATGATCACAGTGCATGATGGAGGCTAAGTGCTGGACATGAAGACAATTTAGGCTTAAAGAAGGTTTGGCTTCATCCTGCATAAATGCACAAGCTCAGGCAGTGAGCCACGTATCTTGCTGTGTAGATTGGTTCACAATAAAAGAAGTAAAATAGCTGCTGATAGCAAACGTTTGAGAAACTTGTAGAAATTTAACACCATATTTTTTGATGCTGATAAAATGGGGCTTTGGTTTTATATAACTTTTTCATTGTACCTGTCTGTTAACTTGTCTGTTCTATATTTTATAGAAGTTTTCAAACATTGAAAACTGAAAATAAGCAAAACAAAACGCTTGGTTCTTCACTCCAAATAGTTTGCAATGCATGGTCTAACAGGTATAATAGAAAAGTAAACAGCTATCAGTATGAAGGTAATTTAAAGGTCAGATGTAAACAGTAGGCTGACCACATGAGGCTGAACTGAACCTTTATTTTGATATGACACCTTCTAAATTATAGTACTGAATCACTCCCCTTTAGGAGTATTATGACAACAGATTAGAGGGTGAAACTAGTCCTTTCTTTGCAGTCTTAGACTTTTAGAGGTCATGCATTCAGTTGTGAGCAAGTATTGTCAATTTAATCATACAAGATAAAAGAAGGGATTGTGTAATTATTCAAGGAGTTAACATAGAGCCTAAGAAGTCAATACACAGTGGGATAATTAAAAAGAATAAGGAAACTAGAAGAGGGAACTCTTGTCATCTTCAATGACACTATACTTCGAATTTGTACTTTTGTTGAAAACATGACAAGACACAGGGAAAATAATGTAGTAACATTTAAAATGTCTTTTTAAACATTGTTTATTCATTCATTTGTTCAACAAATTACATACCACTCTGTGTGGTGCTTGCAAATACGAAGATTAACTGGGTTACAGTCCTGTCTTCTTGAGGTCATAGTACAGTGCGATAGAAATGAAATATTTATAAATACAATAAAGATTGATAAGTAAGAATAGAGCGGTGTTTCTCCAGGTGCTATATGTTTCAGAAAAAATGCTATAAAATGTTCTATTAATCTTGTTATCTTGGATTGCAGAAAAAAAATAAGTATATATATTTTTTCAAACAGGAAGTGAAGATTAGCAAAAATTTGGCTGCTGCTTAGGATAAAATGAAGCCTATACCCAACCAGAAATCTAGACTTCAAGTTGGGTAAGAACGTACATACTGATATCTTTCCAAGGGGCAAAAGGTGGGCATGGTGGAAGTGTGGATGTCTATGCAAGATACGTGCTAGAAAGGGTGTAGGTTTAAAAGTCAGGATTGCCATTGAATTTAAATATAAAGACCCATAAGAACTGTAGAGGCTATAATTCTACTTGGTGTCACAAAAAAGGAGACATACAAACTGCATTCAAGGTTGGGAACCTTCAAAAAAGCATCAGTGCAAGAAATGGCAAACAAGTGATGCAGTAGAAGGACTCACCACTTCTGTAGCAGTTAGCTATCCTACAAGCTCCTAGGCTAAAACATAGCGAAAGCCAGGATTGGTGGCACATGCACACCTGAAATCCAAGCACTTCAGAGGCTGAAGCAGGAAGGTCAGCAAAATTTCCAGGCCAACCTGGGCTACCTAGCTTACCTAGAAAAGTGAAAGCTAGCTTGAACTACATAGTGACACCTTGTCTCAAAATACCAAAAAAGGAAAAAAAGAAAAGAAAAAGAAAGAATGTTTTCTATAGCAACAGCAGTGCAGAAAGCGGCTGCCCGTGAGGCATTTTGAAGGTAGTACAAAGAAGCAGATAATTGGAGCCTGAAGCCCTGGCTTTCAAAACTGCACTCCACAAACAAGACGAGATTACCCCTGTAGATCTCCTAGACTTGTTGTGAAGCTCAGGCAAGATGCTGGATGCAAAAGCATTTTATACGCTTTCAAAGGACATGCATTTGGTGTCTACTCCCTCTGTTCCCTAGTCCCCCAGTGGTAATCAAAAGCCCTCAAGGATAAATGAGATAATCAGTGTAGAATGTGCTAAGTCCCTGAGAAGGAAGTCAGCATATGGAAATACTAATAATAATGATCCACATCTGCTTCTTGCTGATAATGCTCTCTTTAAAGTCTTGACACCAAGAGAGCTCAAAACATAATGCTCTGTATTGTTGAAAGTAGCCTGCGTCACCATGTTTTTAGTTCCCATGTACTTTGTTTCCAATTGAAAAGCAATGATTCCTTTTTGTAACATTTATGTCACATGCATACAGTGATCATTTAACTGATTGATGTTGTCACCTTGACTTAATGAAGAGTGTCTTGGAAAAGGGATCGGGTTGTGAGTGCACTAAACTCATCAGTGAATCACCCTTTGATGACTTCAGAGTGGAATAAACTGTGAGAAGACAGAGCCTAGTTGGAGGAAGGGAGTCATAGCAAACGTGATTATATCTGGTCCCAAGACCTTTCTTCTTTAGCTTTTCCTAACTCTGATTTCTGGCTGCCATGTGTTCAGCAGCTTTCCCCTGCCAAATGCATCTACCATACCTTTGCGGAGTTAGACAACCACTTACTAAGCCCTCTGAATTCATTAGCCAAATTAAACCTCTCCTTTAAATTGAAAGTGTCAGGTAAAATGTTACAGCAATGCAAAACTGATCAATACAGTTGTCTTCTCCTGACTGTTTGGAAGCATATAGCAGATACCAGATCATGAAGGGCTATTCTTCACACCTAGCCAGAGCAACTTGGGAAAACTATGAGATTGAAATTATAGATGGAGCAGAGCTCACAGAAGCCTATGTATGAGGTATATAATTTGCTTTATAGTAAAATAATGAGATGATGGCTGTCACCCAAATGACTTAGACAGGTAAACATAAGATTCAACTGTTCTCTCCCCATCCTGGGTGACTTCCTGGCCTTCCTAGGTCTCATTCCATTCCTGCCTTTCTTTCATACTCTGTTGTCCTGTGTCCTGTTTCTGACTGCCTTCCCCAATTGAGTTCTGGCCTGGACAATTTATTAGAAGTACAGAATTAATAGCTGATAATGGCTATGCTCCTGAAATGGGCTTTCTTTTTTAAAGCAGTAGCAATTAGGTGTTGAGGATGGAGTAAGGATCCATTTCCAAATCTCTCCCCATCCATCACATGAATAATGTGGTGTCAGGCTGGCACTTCAGGCCAGAATTTCCAATGTGATTCAGAGATACAACATACAACATGAAGATATATTCTTTTCTTTGCCTCAGACTGAGAGAATTCAAAGAGTTAAATAGTAGAATTCAATACATCAAGATTAAAGCAATTATTGTACATTTAAGCATTCTTCTACATGCCTTCAGAGGCAGATTTTTTATCCTATTGTCACCATGTAATTAAATGGAGGTTTATAAATACAGATAAACTTAATTTTAAGTGTTATCCTTTCTTAAAGGTTCTAATGCTTTAAATTTAAAATTCCCCATTACACAATATTACACATGAGTTGTGGCAGTGTGAGACACCAGGAATGCATGAATGAAGTAGGGGAAGGAACTCATGGCTAGCATGTGGCTATCTTCATTGTATACACATAGTTTTTGTTTGAAAGACAGCAAGATGTACTCCTAGCATGACCTCTGCCAAAGAACTGTGAACAACTGATGATTCCCTCAAAGTGCTAGGTTTTAGATTTTCATGTGTACAATACTCAGCAAAGATCTCTGAAGGGATACTCCTTAAGATGGAGAGCAGTACTTCTAAAAATTTAAGGTGCACGCAAGACCTCTGAGCATCTTTTAAAATGCAGATTCTTATTCATTAATCTGTGGTGACACCTGAGCTGCTGCTTCTTAAGTTCCCCGGTGATGCTGACACTGCTGGTCCATGAGGAGCAAATACTCTGGCTCAGATGTGCCCAATGTGTGGTCTGCAGGCTGCTTACCTGCTTATCTTTTTAGATGTTATAATAAAAGAAAATAGAAAGTTTTGAGACAGTGAGATAGCTCAGCAGACTAAAGCTCCTGCTTAGGCAAGCTTAAGCAAGGGCAGGCACCACCGTGCTAGCCCCGCTACTAGGGCTCACTGAGCCAGCCAGAGTCTGGGTGTAGTGGTGCATTCCTTTAATCCCAGCACTGGGGAGGCTGAAAGCAGTAGGACCACCAGGAGTCTGAGCTATCTAGTGAGACGCTGCAGCAATTAAACACATTAAAAATAAAGTTTTGTTATTTATAAACATTAACCATATTATACATTTTATGTGTGGTCCTAGATAATTCCTCTTCACTTATGTGACTTACTATCCATTAGGCAAGCCAGAAGGTTGGACATACCTGCTTTAAAGTCCAGAAATTTCTTTGGTGAGTGGTAAGCAAAGATTGCAGAGGCTCAGAGGAAAAGCAGCACAGTTTTTTCGTTCTTTCTGCATCCACTGAAGAGCAAGGGAAACAACAACTAAACAGTAATTTCTCTACCTCAAAAAGGGAGTGTGTGAGACTCAGCAGGAAAAAGGTTCCATTCAAAGACATCCCTTTTTTCCTTCTCTCTTTTCACTCTTTATTAGTCTTTATGTTCTTCCACTGACTGGATTCAAAGATCTTGGCACAACGTCCCTAATGTCAATCCTACATGGGGATGAAAGCTTCTTTTTCATTTTCTCCAGATGTCTGTGCAACTGTGGAAAAAATAAATGCAGTCAGAGTAAGGCAATAAAGGTACTTTTCTGAGATCTAAATTTTATGACTTAGTCCATCCTACATATGGAAATTCCTATGCCATGCAACATTAACTATGTATGTACTTCTTCCTATCTAGAAATCACTTACTTAATGAAGGAAAAAGGCATTGATACCATGCCTCTGTCACTTTCCTCATCTCTGGGGCATAATGTTGGGTGGGCATCACTCAAGGGAGGAAAAGTTTATTTTGCTTCATGCTTTCAGTCCATAGTCAGCCGGCTCCAAAGCAGAATCAGCATGGCAGAGGTGCACTGCAAAGGAAAGCTGCTCACTTCATGAAAAACAGGAAGCAGATAAGGAAGGGAGGAGCTGAGAACAAGAGCATGCCCCTAGGGTCACACCACCTGTGGCCTGCTCTTCCGGTTAGGCTCAAAGTATTAGTAGCACACTCAGCTAGAAACTCATCAAGTGACCAGTCCACCGATGAGTATAGCGCTCCCATGATCCAGTTGATTGAGGAGAATGAATGCCCAACCTGAAAGATACCTGGGACGAGTTCCTGTTCTCTAAAACCAAAGAAAGAATTTTAGGAACAATGGAGGTTAAGAGCAGAATAGATTTATTGGGGGAAACAAGTTCCTATCTAAGAGAGATGGACAGAAGGGAACCCGTGTGGGTTGCCGAGGAATCTTCCTTTTCTAGGGATTTTAATAATGTAAAACTATGTGATAAGGCAGGTCTATGATGAAAAAGATGGTAACTTGCATATGAGGTGGGACAAAACTATGGTTAATCAGTGAGGTTACAAGCACCATTTCTCACGTAAGATTGATTAAATAGAATACCAAATGAGGAAGCGAGTAATATAGCAAGAAGGCATGAATAAGGGATGGGTCTCTTCCTGCTGGTGGTTGGGTTAGTGACTTTTTAGGGCTCTTTCAAGGTGATTCATACCTATTTAGAATATCAATCCCTGATGCCCATCCTTAGGGAAGTATGTGGCTGCATTTGTTTCCTCTTTTGTCTTGAGGTCTGGGCCAAAGTGAGAGTGTCTGTCTCTTCCAAAGTTGCAAAGTCACCTTGTCTTCCATATTGTCTCCTTGAGGGCTTGGCCCTGTCTGACTGCCTACCTTATTTCTAATTTAGTTTCCTACACCAATTCTACATCTGAGTCATATCATGTAGTAAGAAAAAATTTTTATTAGAAAAGAATAGTAGAATTATGAATGATTGTACAATTCTAGAGTTATGACAAATCACTATTGCTGTGAGGGAACCACGGGTGATTACTGCTCTGGCTTCTTCAGGCTGAAAAGATTTGTAGTTATTGGCTGGCAGAGATACTCTCTAGAGGTTCCATCTAAAAACCCTCAATAGACACCAGGCATTTTCATCTTGGGTGGGCATATAGCTTTGAGTCTGGAGGAGACAATGTCAAACAATTAAACATGCATGGGTCAAATAATCACATCAACAGGATAATTATGAATATAGTAAAAGATTTGTATCGACAGTAATAACCTCCCATAAAAAGGGTCCAGGGGATAAAGATAGGGTCCAGGGGACCTCAGAATCATACATACCATTGATTTGATATCTAATATTTTGAACAGCTATTGAGACATTAGAAGGATCTGGAATATCATAACATTTTACAGTTTATAATTATAAAATATCTAGTTAGAACTTTTTGTAGGTCCATTAGGAGAAATCTCTTAAACGTGGAATTTAATCCCCTTTTTTATCTTCCATGACCTTTGGGTATTATCTCAAATAAACCTGCCGACTCTTAGTATTACTAGGGGTACATGAATTACAGGACCTAACAACACTGAGTAATTTCCAGTTGGCAAGTGGAGCCGCTGGTTGGGTTTGAGTTACTTCTTCAGAGGGGGGAATGTTGTAGGCAGCTGAATTACATAGAAATAGTGAACAGTCATCTACCCAAGAGACAGCACAGCAGGAACTGGCATGAGAAGGGAGTGGTGAATGAAGGCAGGAGACAGAAAAAGGAATATTGTGGGACTGTCCTGCTTCAAGGTTGTATATGGTTAGATTTTTGGACTTATGTGTAAACATAAGAAGTATATAATTCTTTATTTCTATTTTTAAAATATATTCTAATTTTTAAAAGTTTTTTCATCATATTCTGTAGGGACTTAAAGTTCAACATATCAATACTTGACAAAAAAATACCTGTTCCATATTATGCCTAAGATATTTGATATTCAGACAGATAGTGAGCTTAAGCTTAACAGCCTAAGTTGTATGGTAATAGCAATAAACTTCTCTTCTGGAGGGTTAACAACCTAAATTTGCAGACCAAAATTAGAGAAAAAGGAGGGTTGCAAGAAAAGCCAACATTTTGGCCCTAGCCTTCCAAGGTCAATTAAGACTCAGGACATCTGAGAACTTGTACTCTAATGTCATGTAACTCGGTAGTGTCCCAAATTTTCTGATCAAGGAGATTATGGGGCCAAAGAGGAAAGTGATTGATGATGTAGAGTGTGCCTAAGGAGAGTCACATGGAGAGAAAACATTCTCTCAGGCTTTCACAGAGAGCACACTGGCCAAGCAATGGCCATGACTCATCCATGTGGCTGACACTGACAAAGGTTCTACAATCTGAGGTACAGGATCTCAGCATAAATCCTGAAGGGATTTCACTGACCTTATCAGACCTGAAAGCTACAACTTTTCTTGCATAGGACCTGCTTTACCTTGGTCTTAACCATCCAGCAGAAAAGTGTAAAAACGAGGTATAAGAAGTAAAGCCATGGTGTATTATCTACTCTGACATTGCCAGTGAAGCGGAAGATCCAATACTATTATGGACTACTGAACTCTTTTAGAATATTTTGCTGAGTTTACACACCTATAATATTCAAATAACAGAACTTAACAAGAAAGGGGAATACAGATGAATGTCCATTTTGTATCTGTGTATTTAAAGTGGTTAGGATAGATATATAGTTACATTCTCTTAATAAATAGAGGGATTTGTTCTAATGGTGTTTGTAAATAGGATATCATGTCCACATCTTGCACAGAAATTAACCACTAGAAAGAATGTATGCAATGTGTGAATTATTGAAACTGTCCTACCAATTTGGTTTGAAACTATCTCATTGCTATTTGTTTCTCAATAAAATAATGGAAAAAAAAGAAATATTAAGGCAGTCAGACCCGACCAGGCCCTCAAGGAGACAAGATGTAAGACAAAATGACTTTGCAACTTGGAAGAGACAGACATTCTCTATAGGCCAGACTTCAAGACAAAAGAGAAAAAAATACAGCTACATACTTCCCTAAGGATGGGCATCAGCGATTGATATTCTAAATAGGTTTCAATCACCTTGAAACAGCCCAAATGAGTCACGAACCCAACCCCCAACAGGAAGAAACCTTGTCCTGTATTCATGCCCACTTGCTATATGACTCTTCCCCATTTGATTCTGATTTAATGAATTTTTCCTGAGCAATGGTGCTCGCAATCTCATTGGTTGACCATAGGTTTGTGCCACCTCATGCCCACCTAAGTGAGTTCCCATGTTCTCCACCACCTTTGACCCACCTCACCACATTGCATTCCACTATGAAAGTCCCTGGAAGAGACAGCTTCTTGGGGATCACCCACTCAGGACCTCCTTTCTGTCCTTCTCTTGGAAACAAGTTTCTTTTCCCCCAATAGATATATTCTGCTCATAAAAAAATCACTGTTACTAATAAAATAAATACTATTCATTACTAAAATGTTAATGCCAACATTTAACAGGTGTTACCTCCATCTTGTTTGGAATAGAGAAATTATGTACATGAAACTACTTCCTTTCTCTGTTTTTCTTTCATTACAATGGAGACAATGCAAAGATGAGGCTGCTAATATCCATGGGGTTCATAGATGGCAGAGGAAGTTCATATATAACAGATTTCAAGTGACACATATAAGAAATGCAGCTACTTTGTTAAAGAGGGTAAAAAATATGCCAAGTGGTTAAATCATATGTTTTACAGCCATATTGTCTATATTCACACACCACCTCTACTACTTAGTAAAAGATACCTTGATCATGCTACGTGCCCTCCCTGAGCTTCAGTTGATTCATCTGCAAATTATGAATAATAGAGGCTATCTCAGGATGGTTGTGAGGATTAAATGAAATGAAGGTATAAAGCTTTCAAATAGCATCTGCCACATAATGCTCCCTAAGTGGTAGCTATTGTTAACACTTCCCGTCTTTGAGCTGATACTGTTTAAGAACTACCAGGCTTTATTGAAGTGTTAGCTAACCAGAGGAGTACCATACAGGCTTTTGATGTGAATTGCAAAGTAGCTTCCATTGTTTGAGCATGTGAAAAGTCAATGATTTTGGATTTAAATAAATAGAATTCTAGAGAAAAATGTTAAAATTCGAAGAAAAACTCCTGTAGAGAAATAATGCTTATTCTGAGTTTTGCCTATTTCACTGTCTGCCTACAACTTACCTGCCTTGAATGATGAAGGAATAATTTTAAAAATAAAAATGGATTAGAGAAACAAACTGTCTTTACTCCTGCCAAAAAGAAGTGTAGCATCTCGGCAATTATAATCCAGCCTGGGGCAGGCCAGGCCCAAGGGAAGGGAGGAAGGCCTGAAAAAAGGTATTTACAAGATTATCAACTATGCAGTGGACATTACCAAGCTGTACACACTACCTTATAGGCACTGTCCTGAGATAAATAAAGGCATTAGATATCACTTCTGTTTCAGAGAATTATAGTCTACTCGGAGCACATCAGAATAAAACACACACACACACAACACACACACCCACACACACACACACAGAATAATTATACATTGAAACAAACCTGTGGCAAAGCTCCAGTGAGGATATCTGGCTAAAGCAAAGGGCTTATTTCTAGGGAGTAATGAATAGTTAGGCCTGACTCTAAAGGCCCTTGGATGTGAGATGTATACTTCTGGTAATCAGAAGTTAATTGTATTTTCATGGGTAGGGGTGCCATATCGAAAGAACACTGTAGGAAGATTAATCTACTAGAAGTTTGAGTGATTTAATTTAACAAACATTAACTGAATATTATGTATAGCACCACAGTTGAAGATGCAGGGTTATGCAAGGATATAGAAAAGAAAACAAAATTTGTACCTACTAAGATTTAAAAGCCTTTCACGGAGACAAGCACAAATGTAATGATTTTTATTACATAGCAGAAAGTTAAATGAGGGGCTGAGGAGATGGCTTAGTGGAATAAGCACATCCCTGGCAAGTGCAAGGACCTGAGTTCTATCGCTGGCTCCACCAAAAAAAAAAAAAAGAAAGTTAAATGAAATACTTTGTGTATGTTCCACATAAAATGATGTAGCTTAGTACACTGTTACTATAGAAAGATAGGGAGAAGAAATATATATTTACATATGTATCTATATATGTGTATAAGACTTATCTACAAGGATATATAAGGAATCCAGTAACAGTTGTCTACTATAAAGAAGGGAGTTGAGTGGGTAGGGGAGAGGGTTGGGAATGTTGTATGCATACCCACAAGTACCTTCTGTGAGTTTAAAACAAATGTATTATCTACTCAAAACTTTTTAAATATAATAAAATAATGGACATGGGAGCATGAGAAAGGGAAAAGATAATTTTTTGTTGAGAATCTGGGAAGATATGTTAGAGCACATGGACTACGAAGCTGTGCCTTCAAATGGTAGCATTTCCAAAGGCAACACATAGAGTAGGCATTGTGTTGAGCAGAGGACAGAATTTGCCACATTCCTTAGGGTAGGGACTAGATCTCTGCAGTATGGAGCCTGCTAGCTAGATTTCTTAAATTCTGGAAACATGGCCAGTGAGAGTAAACTGAGATTTGCCCTGAGTGCAAAACACTTATGGAGTTTTGAACACATAGTATGAACAAGAATACAATCTTTCTATCATGACAAAAATGTAGGTTGCTATCATGGTTTGTCTGTATTTGTCCCCCCAAAATCTCATGCAGTCATTGAGGCGCAGTTCTACAGTTTATGATTAACTCGTGACCCAAGGCTGGGATTATGGGTTTGAGTATTGCTTACGGGTGTGAGTGCCCCACCCAGCCTGGGGAGGATAGCCTGAATATAACACAAGGCAGACAGACTTTTTGTCTGTTGCCATTGTTGCTGCTAATCCATTTTGCTCTTTGCTTTTTGCCACTGCCATGAAAGGCTGCTCTCTGCCATGTGACACTCTACTTTGGAGCCAGCTAAGTATGGACTGAAACCTCCAGTAACTGTGAGCTTAATAAGCCTTTCCTTCCTTAAATTTGGGTGTCGGGTATTTGTCCCAGCAACAAGAGAAGAGTAACTGAGACTTTTCTTTTATTCTGTTGTCCTTCCCTATTTCCTTTATTTTATTTTCTTTTTTAAAAAAATCTATTTGTTACAGCGTCTCCCCTAGCAGCTCAGATCTACAGTGATCCTCCTATTTTCAGCCTCCCCAGCACCTGAGGGTGGGACCAGCACAGCATGCCTTACCTGGTAAGACATGGATTGAACCCTGGCCCCTGTGCTTACCTAAGCAAGTGTTTAGACTGCCGAGCTATCTCTCTAGCCCTCCTTTACTTCAAAGCAAGAAAAAAATGACAAACACTGAGTGGACATTAAAATATCTCAGCTCAGTTTTGCTTTCAGACTGATAGGAAAGAAGGGCACTTAGATAAAATCTAATTCATGAGAAAATCTTCAATTAGTTCATAGGTGAGCTTCTTACAAGTATCTGGTTAATATTTTATCCTATACCTTTAAGAGGTTCTTGAGCAATTATTTTCTAAAGGAGCATGAAATTCTCCCATCTAAGTATTTCCCAGTAATCTCTCAGACTTCCAAACTGTGCCTGTCTCTTTATGCTAAATAACTTTCAACTCAAGAAACCATAAGGCTCTACCCTTTGTTTGCCAGGATATCACATAATACTCAATACTTTTAGCTTCCTAATATTGTTTTGTTTTGGAATGGGAACTGATTCATCGTTGTTTTCTTTCCTTCCTTCAGCTTCAAGTGACTTGATATCACTTTGCTTCCATTTTGCTACAAAACCCAAATATAAAAAGGAGATCTAAATTGAAAATACTCAAATATTATGAAGTTTCTTTTGCAGCAGACTTTGGAAACCTGTGGCATATAGGAGAACAGTGGCCTAGAGCGTTTGACAAAAATCATTCAGTCATGAAGAGCTTTACCTGACTGAACAACTGGTAGAGGCTTGGTGGTGCTAAGGGAAAGGAGAGAAGATAAAAGGGGTCATGTACTGAGTGCCCTAGCAGATAAAAATGAAAGCATGTCCCTGATGTCAATGACTTTTTGGCTCCAGAGCTTTTTTGACAGAAATCTGACTTGCTGTGACCTTATATTGTAGAATGCTTTGTACTTTTGAAAAAGGCCTTCACTTTTCACATCCATTATTCTATCATTTCATTTCCTTTCAGCCTGCAAAATTCTTCAAGCTTCCTCTATTTTATTCCACAACCACAGTCCTGTGACTCTATCCTTCAAGTTTACCAATGGCTACCTCATCACCAAAGCATAAATATGAATGCTTCCAAATCCTAACCCTGCTTACTCCCTCCGGTGACTTCTATATAAACTCAGCCATGTCTTTTTCCCTTATATTTCAGAAAACTCCTGAGCCTCCTTTATAAGAGGTTGTCCACACATGACCCCTAAGTACAGAATTATTGTTGTTTTCATTTATATCCTTCCATTCCTCAAAGTTATGCTTTTAATAATTTCATTCAAGTAGATGACACTGTAGTCTGTCCTACATCCCAGAAACCATCTTCCCAGTGAAAATGGTCAGCTTACACATTCAAAAAATTTTATGTATTTGGTACAGGATCTTGCTATGCAGCCCATGCTTGTAGTGATCCTCCTGCTTTAGCTTCCAAAGAGCTTGGATTACTGGCATGCGCCACCACGCATGGTCTCAGGGGCCTGCTTGGCATGCTCGGGTCAGGGCTGGTATGGCATGAGGTACCAGGAATCTACCCTGGGTCCTTGTGCTTGCCAGGGAGGCACTCAGACCACTGAGCTATCTCTCCAGCCCACACAAAGGTCAGTTTACACCTTAAACTCTGTATATTCCCACTCAAATGTTCGTCTCTACCTAAAATGTTTTTCTATCTAGGGTGCATGACTCATCTCTGGCACTATTCTTTTCCTAATTTATAAGTACAAACTGCTGAAATATCTTGTATTATTCCCTCTTCCCTAATAGCCAGTCAAGCATGGAAGTTTATCTGCCTGCTTCAGTCTTTTACCCATTCAACTGTCCTTCACACTGTTTGAGATAACATCCTAAATTGCCTTTCTTGATTCTCTTCAAAAGCATTTGATTGTTCCTCTTAATTAACCAAACCAGTGTGGCTTTCAAAGATCCCAGGAGCAGACTCCAAGGTAACTTTCAAAGCTCTTCTAATCCATCTCTTCAGCCATGCTGCACTAGATTTATGGCACCGTGTCAATGATACACAATTGTATGACATGCTCAAATGTGCATATGCTTTCATGCCTTTATGTGCACCTGCAGTTTACTTTGCCTGATATGGCTTCAAGCCCAGCCTCATGCTTTTTCTCCTGTTAATCCTTCAAGGCCAAATGCTGCCATTTGAAACCTTTTGTAATTTTCTTTCACTCATTACAATAAATTGTGTTACCTATGCTTCCACAGCAATTTATTCACATCTCTGTTATAGCCTTTATTTCATCCAGCCCTATACTGTAGTTGGTTTTCTGTATCCTTGACTAAAATGTAAGTTCCTTGATGGCAATGACTGTCTCATTCATCTCTGGGCCTTTACACAATGCAATTGCTCAATGAATTAATGGATGTCATCAAATTCTCAGGGAATTAAACAAATGACTGGACATGTTTCCTACAGGTAATAGAAAACCAGAGCTAATTTTCTCATCAAGGTAAAAACATCTCTATCCTTCATCTCTATCCTGGGAACTAAGGACATGTCGAAGGTTACTGATGAGGACAAGATCCCCAAACTCTGGATGTCTTGAAGTTGACTTTGGATCAGAACTTTTGGCAGCTCGTGACTGATTGCAGGTAAGTAGGAAGCTTTTCTCTCTCCAAGGTCAAGCTTTTAACAAGTGTCTGGTATGTACACCAAGGGATTTGGCTGTACTCCAATTATGCTAATATGTTTTATGTGTGGGACTCCAGCATCCAGGTACCACCTCCCTAAACAATTTAATAAGTGTAAATATCAAGGCAGAGTTATAAATATGGAACTTATTTGTAATGTACCAAATGTCATGGGATATATATATATATATGTCATGGAAATTATGCTTCCTACTTTTCACTACATTTATTTTACTTCTTAAAAGTACAATATTTTCCCAAAAGCTTCCTCTATTCTGCATCACCTAAGAACCAAGTCTGGCTGTGTGTTCTGGAGTCACAGAAAGCAGGAATTTTAGGGTTATGGGTTTGTTAGTATTCGAGTAAAAAGATTTTGTGGATCACTGACTGCACCTATTAGCATTGTACCTTTACTTTAGGCTTCACTGTGCATCAAAAATGCAAGTTGTGAGTCCTTATTGATTTCTCCATACATTGTTGCATGATCTAAAGCACAGAACACTTCCCTCCTCTCTCCAAACACTTGATCATGTGGATATGTATACCATTCTGTCAAGGAGCATCTGGCAATTTTGTACAAAGCCTTCAAACTTCATTGACAGCTTGGTGTGATACAGTCCACCTCTTTTTTTTTGAATGTATTTAGTACAGGGTATCACAACACAGATCAGACTTGCAGCAATCCTACTGTTTTCAGCCTCCTAAGCCCTGGGATTACAGGTGCCAGCCACCATGCCCAGTCTAGTCCAAAGCCACTTCTGAAGTGGTCAACTTAGCTGATGAATTTGAGAGAAAGTAGCTCTGCTTTTTTGCTTTGGTCCAGAAAGTCATCCATTATATCTAGCCCATAATTCTATTTCACAGGCCCATTTTTCTTCTCCACCTCTTACTGAATTAAACCAACCATACAGAAGAGGAGAGGCAGGTGTATCACTTACTCCAAGTAACCAAATGTTGCACAGAAGCAATCCTATTTTCTTTTAGAGGAATCCTTTTGGTCCAGCTGCAGGCTTCAGTGGACTTCTTGATATCAAGCAGGAAACTTGCTAAGCTACAGAAGTCTCTTGACAAGTCAATGTGCTTTTAATCATTTTGAAAAGTACCAAAAGTGCTTTGGTACTTTTCAAAGTCTCCTACACTTTCGATTCTCCTTGAAAGAGAATGTCCAAAAAGTAGTCTATCCTTACACCCAAGAGGGACATTCACAGTATTATTTCCTCTGATGGTAGCATCCTCTCTTTTTGGTTTATGATTCAACAATCATATTAATAATAAACTATTCCTCTCTTCAATATCCATTCCACCAAGATTCACTGAGCATTTACTGTGTGACCTGAATTATGCTAGGTACTATACACCAAGGGTACCCAAAATATACAGTGAATTTGTACATCTTAAAAATTTATTACAAGATAGTGTCATTATTTCATCTCAAAATAATCCCCTCACTCCAAATACACATTGCTTTTGCCTCTTCCTGAAGCAGTTTTAGAAGTTCTCATTTATGAGTATATTTACAAGGCGTGATCTAAAATGAGATGAATGCTGCTGCGTAGTGCCATCCCTTGGGTATCACTTAGTATTTCTTGTTGTTCCTCAAAGTCAAAATGACCATGAAGGGAAAATTATTTGAGTTGATGCAGGAAATGGATGTGGCCAGGACAGCATAATTAGACATTCATGAAAGTGGACTTTGAGAATTTCTTCAAAAAAGTGGCAAGAACAGAGGAATAAGTGTGTTCAAAGCAAGGAGGAATATATTGAGGGGCACTAAGAACAATTTTTTACTATAAAATTTGTTTTAAATGTAAACATTCACTTGTTAATATTATATAAGAGTGAGCAAAGGTAGTTGTATTTCAGATCTTCATGAGGCTACAATGAACTGAAACATAGCAATATCAAAACAATGTATTATTATAATTGTGTTAAGTGTTTAAGAAGGAAATAATGAAGAAAGAATGTAGCTAAAACCCATAGCACACGCATGCACGCACGTGTGGGTGTGTGTATGCGCATGCATGCACTGGAGATGAACGGGACTTAAGGTACAATGGATGGTTATGAATGGCTTCTCTGAAGAAATATTTAAATGCGAAATCTAAATAATGAATAGACTTTATTTACTTATCTATTTATTTATTTATTTTTAGCAGAACCAGGGATTGAACTCAGATCCTTGCGTTTGCCAGTCAAGCGCTTATCCTACTGAGCCATCTCCCCGACCCCTTTTTTATTATTATTATTATTTTTATTATTTTTTTAGCGGAACCAGGGAGTAGACATTCATTCAAGTGGAAAGTGAAAAACTGCAAAGGGTCAGTGTAAAGGAAGTAATGTCCATATAATAGAGTAGTATATCTGCTTGTGTTTGCTGTATTATAGTTACAAAAAGCCCCAAACCTCCACTACTGTAACAAGATCAGTTGTGGCAGCTACAGTCGATCCACGACTTTGCTTAATATATCTTTCATTCTACTATCATAGCTGAACAAGGAGCCCTTATTTTGGACGTGCCAATCTTGAGACAGAGGAAAAAGTAAAAAAAAAATGATGAACTATGCTATGGCTTTAAGGTTGCTGGTCTTATTTGGCAGAGGCCACTTTACCTCATATTCTATTGGTCAAAGCAAGTTCTATGACCAAGTCCATTACAATTTGTCAGGTTAATGTGGCAGGTAAAGAGACATACTTTAAACAAAAGGTTTAATATAAAGCACATTCTACCACAGTTCTTGTCTGAATTCAACTTATGTACTTTACTAATATGTATTTTCCTGAGTATCCTAGGACCTCAGTTTTCTCATCCCTGAAAAAGATGTTTAAAACAACTGAAGAGAACTTGAAACTTTTTCCAGGATTGGAGTGAGCGCTTCACTTCAAAACAAGTAGTGTGAGGGATTTGCAAATGTATAATCTGGGAGATACAGTTTTTTCTAAATTTTCCCTTCATATTTTTTTAAATTATGGTGATAGAAATAAAGCAAGTTTTAGTATGCTTCTTTGGTCACTAACTGCTACATAATCTTTGACAAGTATGGCTTGTATCTAGATGTCCCCACAAAGCCTTATGAGCTCCTAAGTGGGGCTTTTAGCAGATGGCTGGACCATGGGTATGTGAATATGTATTACTGATGTGTCATAACTAAATGGGATTAGCATAGTTCTGGGTGTGGATAATGGAAACCCCACCATGGTTGTGGGTAGCACCGATCAGTAGAATCATACCCTGGATGGAATATAAAGGGACAGAAGCACAGTTTATTGCTGCTTTCTGCCTCCTACCTACTCTGCTATGGACTGTTTTATCTCTGTGAGGCACCTCTGCCATGTCACTCTGCCTTGGAACCAGCTGACTGTGAATTGAAACCTCTAAAACCTGTGAGCCAAAGGAAAAAAAAAATCCTTTCCTGCTTTAACGTTGGGTGCTGGCTGGTATTATGTCCCAGCAATAGGTGAAGTAAGACAGTTATTACAAAGATTATGTGAAATAACATATGGAATGAACATTTTGTGTATTATGATGCCATATAAATACTAATAATTACTATAATTATCCATCCAAATAACTACCTGTACTAAGACTGAAATGTATCTCATACCCTCAGTTCCAAGTTTCAGTCATCTCCTTCAAGTTACAATGTCAAAAGTTAAAATCACTTTCTCTCAGGTAATCCCCATCTAGTTTCCTCTCAAGACTTAATTATGTTTATTACTATACTAACTTGCTTCCAATTGCCAGGATAAGAAACCTTCAAGATATTTCTGGCATCCATACCCCAACTCAGTTCTACATCTTTTCCTTTAATAATATAGTTTTCATTTATATTTTTCTTTTTATTTTCTTTTTTGCATTTCAGAGAAGGGTCTACAGGGTGTTCAGGGTCTCACTACTAGATTGGACTTGTAGTGATCTGCCTGTTTGTAGCTTCCCAAGAGCTGGGATTACAGGTGCGCACCAGCACGCCCAGTCTCAATTTCCATCTCAGTGCGCCCCCGGGTTGGGACTGGCACTGCAGGCCTGGGGATAGAACCCCTGGCCCCTGCACCTGCTTGCAGGAATTTTAATCTGCTGAGCTATTTGGTCAGCCCCTTGCGTTTATATTTTTCTAATGTCAAAGATACTACCTAATCCAAGAACCTAGCATCTCACTGCCAATTGTTGTAACTATTCTGTCTATATTTTTATCATTTTCAAAAGTAACCTTCTTATCATCTCATCCCCACACTTGCAGTCCTGCAGTAGCTCACCAGAAAACAGGAAATTAAAGTCTAAACTTTGGCTGAATGATCGAAGTCCTCCACAATTTGTTTCACTCACTTTTCTTTAACATTTACTCCTACTATAGCCATATATTTTGTAGTTTGACTATTGAGCTAAGTCACCATTGTCAAGAAAACCTCCATGCTCTAGATCAGCACCATTCAGAAGAAATAAATTGTAAATGATATGATTTTGAATGATCTAGCAGTTACATTTTTACAAAGTAAAGAAAAAATAATGTTAATATATTCAACTTAATTAAAATATTATTCTTTGAATATATCAGCTATTTTCTTGTTTTGAAAATCTGTAACTTGTATTGTTGTATGTTATCCTGTTTCTGGTTTTTGTTCTTGATCTCATTTTTATTCTTCAAAATTAAATTAAGAAAAAGAAAGCAACCTAGAGTACTCTTGTCTTATTACATTATTTATTATTGTATTAGGGAATATGTTCTGGTATAGAAACCATGCTCTCTTGTCTGCACTACGATTTACTATTACTTGTATATTAGGCTTTTATAATTTTTTCAACAGAATAAATAGGATCATACCATGCATCGAAAATGTAACTGTACATAACCATGGATAGTGAAGCACTGAAAACTTAAGTGCTTGTGTTTAATTTCTCTGCTGAAGATAGCTCATCAGTCACTTAGGTCTGAAAACTTGATGTCAAACTTGATTCTTCCATTTCCTCTCACCTTAAACATGAGGTTACCAGTTCTTTAGATACCACTGGCATTCATTCCACCAATGCTATTGCAGTATGAGCCTTCCTTTCTCAAAACTACTATTCCAGAGCCTTCAATCCCAGTCTTCTGGATGTCTTCCTTCGTGGTCCTATACAGTGCTTCTAGTGTTGTCTTCCATAAGTACTCTCTATCATTTCTTTGCACAATACTCTCCAGCATATCCCTACTACTTATAGAATCATGTTTAAGCCACACAACCACTGCTGCTTCTCATATACCATACACTACAGTTACACTGAATTGTTCAACATTCTGTACACATTCACCAATTGATTCTGTGATTGTACCTCTGCTCATCCTTTCCCTCTCTCCCTCTTCAAAAATATGTAAGGCCAGAAGAACAAGGACCACATTTATCTGGTTCATTTTTATATTCTCAGAGCCTTGTACTGTATATAGCACACAGTAGTTACATGCAAAATAGTGAGTGAATACAATCATCACGTATTCAAATCTACTCCCCTTTTACATTTCAGTTAACATGGCCTTCTTTCTATATGATTCAGCTTTTCAACCGTAAGACACAATACTTGACACCCACAGCTTAAGGGAACAAAGGCTTAATTGGCTGGCATTTGTCTATGATCGGCAGCTGGCTCTGAGCCAGAAACATCATGGGGGAAGAACACAGAGGGACAAAATGCTCGGTCCTGGAGCTGGGAAGCAGAGCAGGGGAACACTGTCAGAGAAGAAGCAGAAAGGGACTATGTATAGCATCCAAGGTCATGGCTCTGTGCGTGACACCCTGAGACAACCCAGGAACATGCTTTAGTGATCTGCTAGACATTTCTTAATCCAATGGAAGTAACATATTAGGCTTAACAACCAGACCTTCCACAGAACTACACTGGTACTTGTAACATGCTCCACATATCTGAAAGTGAAGATAGTTTGGTTTTTCAGAACTGTCACAGGCCTTATCTATTCCACTCTTATGACACTGATTAGTTTCTTTCTCGGTATGTATAACTGTACATGTTTTTGACCGGACTGAGGTCTTACAGGTTGGAACTATTTCTAAATCCAATTTTGGTTCTGAAAGGGAAATTTCCATTGAGTGGTCACTCAGAGACTAATATAGTTACATGGGTGGTTGGGCATGGGAAGGCTTTAGCAAATTTGAAAAGATGAAGGTTTCATATTATTTATTATGTCTAATATAGTGATAGTATTTATGCTGTGCTGATCAACAAAAGTTTAAAAATTAGACTGAACTCAGTATGCCAACATATAGGTAAAAATATTACCTGAAAAAATATTACCTGAATGTCCATTAGCCAGATAAAAGATCAGATATAAGGGGGGGGCTGGGAAGATGGCTCAGGGGAATAAGTGCTTCCCTGGCAATGCAAAGGTCTGAGTTCAATCCCCGGGTCCACCAAAAAAAAAAAGATCAAATATAAGGTTAGTAACTGAAATAATTTGGTTACATTCCAAGAATCAGATATAAAGTTACTATTTGCCTAACTCATGTACTTTCAACACTTTTTTCCTGTGGTGGGCAGTAACTATAATATTTTTGTAGCTATTGGGACAGTAGACATATAGATATGACTGTAAATGTGATTTTAGGCTGTTGTTTTTCATTATAATTCAAAACTCTCATCTGTCATATACGTCTAAATGTCCAGATTTCCATTTTCCTTCAAATTCCTGCTATCAATTTCAAATTTCGTTGGTTGTAGATAGTATACATTTTCAGATGCCCTCCTAAAGAATTTGCATATTTGATTAACGAGGGTATGTTCTGGGGCAAAGCAGGAAAAGCAATGTACTTGATTACTGGGGTAAACAATTCCAAAGAAAACAAGAGATTTGACCTGTTTCAGATCACATCTTTTATAGATGTGGTTATTCAACTGCCCAGGCCTTCAAATTCTGTTCAGCCAACTCATGATGAGGTATTATTTTGAGAGCTCTCAAGAGCACAACGATCCTCAATCCTTTTTTAATTATTCCAGATGCCTTTACCTTTCAGCATTAGCAACACATTGTTTTAGTTCTTATAGTTAAGAGGAAAAATCCCTTGCTGTAGAACCAGTTTCTCGGGAGAATGTAAATCACTCTCTGACTTTTCTAGACCCTTTAGTTGTACAAATGTCTCCCTACTACTCTGACAAACTGTGCTAAGGAATACCAAAGAAAACCCTAAGATTCCCACAAGAACATCAATCCTTTAACATGACCCTATGATCTCCGCCTGCACTTCTGTTTAGTTGAAGCTTCTAGTCTCACATTGTCTTCACACTTCAGTTTGTGGCTTTCATTCATCCTTAAATGGAATTTTCATAGGCAGCACAACAGTCAATGTGTATCTTAACTTTATTGAATAAGTAAATAGGCATTACATATAGGTTGCAAGTCATTCTTGGTCCTGCTTAGAGACAAGTGTTTTTTCCCAGGCAAAACGAGAACGTAAATTTAAATGTTTACTGCTTCTGAAATACTTCTGCAAAGTGGCTTGGTATGGACACAATCTCCCTCAATACCCATTCAATGAAGTCTTTGCTTGCACTTCTCCCTTCAGCTGAGGGATTCACAATATCTAAATAAGCTTGTAAGAACTTTTCTGTATCAGAGGTAGTTTTGCGCCTACATTGTAAATCACAGAAGACATTTGGTCAGATAAACCATAGAAAGGGCAGAAAAGATACACTACAGCACAGAGTTGATATCACTGATTTTTTCAGGCTAACTCACCGTAGTGGCAAAAGTATCGATCAAAATTTAGAAGAGTTTTTTCATCCATTTAAAACAAAGCATGCAGTAACCTGTATAGATAACAGCCTTAGAGACAAACTTAAATCTGGCTTGAGCACCAAGGATGCATTTTAAAAAGTGTTAAGTACATTTGTGTGATATAACTAGTGTAGTGGATGGATGGTGACCCACCGATAAAAGATATGCTCATATTCTAACTTGTGAAATTATCTTATTTGGATTAAGGGGTCCTTGAAGATGTAATTAAACTAAGGATCACCAAGTGAGGAGATTTTCACAGAGTCTGGACAGGCCATGTCTGTGAGCCCTAAATGCCATCATGAGTGTCCTTATAAGACAGAGGTGGAGGTAAGCTAGATACACAGAAGAGATGAAGTGAAGCATGCAGAGATACAGCCAGAAGCCAAGGAACAATGACAGCCACGAACAAGAGGAGATAGAAGGCATGGATTTTTCTCCTAGAGCAGCCAGAAATATAACCATGGCACAAACTTGACTTTGGATTTCTGGAATCCAAACCAGTAAGAGAATAAAGAGTAGATATAGAGATATAAATATATTATTTTAAACCACTACGTCTGGGATAATTTGTTACAGTAGCCATAGGAACCTGATACAGATTTTGGTACTGGGAAGTGGGATATTGCTATAATAAGTCCCTAAAATGACAATGTGGCAATGGATTTGATGAAGGATGGAGGCTGGAAGAATTTTGATGCACTCAACAGAAAAAATCATGAATGTCTTCAACAAGGCTTTTGATAGAAATATGAATGTAAAGACATTTCTGATGAGGTCTTGGAAGGAAATACAGAAAATTTTATTGGAAACTGCAAAAAGGCAATCCTTGTTATACAGTGGCAAAAAGCTTATCTGAATTGACCCCTATAGTTTTGTGTGAAAAACACAGCTTATAAACGAGGAACTTGAATACTTAATTAAGGAGATTTGCAAGCAAAGTGTTGGAGGAATTGTCTGGTTACTTCTTGCTATTGTAAAATAGAGAGGAGAGAGATAAACTGAAGAATGAATTATTAAGTAAAAAAAGAATGAATACTTGATGATTTGGGAAAATCTGAGTCTATCCAGAGTGTAATAGACAGTAAGATAAGGATGTTCACTGTTAGGAAATTGCTCTGGAGATAAGGCCTACCCCGTGGCTGGGTAATGTTTGGCTAGTGCTAAAGAGATTAGGCAATGACTCATGGATTCACTTAACCATCTCAGCAGAAACCACGGACAGAGGTGAGCTTATCCTGGACAGATGTGTAAGGATCTTTGTTTCTAACTGTGTGAAATCAACATGACTTACATGGGAGGCTCATGAGGTTTCTGAGGTTATACCAGCAGAAACACCTCCAGCATGTCCTGAAAAACACAGAAAGCAGACAAAACAGAAGCAGACTGTAAGACCACTGCAATTCTATAGGCAGAAAATACATTGATAAAACAACTAGGCTGCAAAAGAAGGATCACTCCAAGGCCGCAGGTATAGGTACAAAGACAAATACTTCAGCATGAGAGCAGAGGAAGTATGTGCCACAAGTATAGAGGCACGGGCCCAATCCATGATCCAAGAGAGAAGAGCTACACAGACCCAGAAGATGGGACCCCCAAAACACAGCAGACTATAGCCAGGCCCTGAAACCTAAGGAGCATTTGTTTGGCTGTTTCTTGAAAATGAGTGGGACATGTGACTTCTTTCTGGTTTCCACTCTCTTCCTTTTGGAATAGAAATTTCTCTAGTTATTCCATGCCAATTTCACTATTGCTTGTAGAAAAAAAAATTTGCTTTACTATACTTGTTCACACATGGAAAGGAATATTGCCCTAGGATGGTTCATAGCCAGAATTTTACTCATGCTTAACTTAGGTGATGGGATTTGAGAATTTCCAAATGATATTTGGATAAAATTTGGATATTAGATTTAAGTGTTGATGTGGCAGATGTGATGGTCATGTCTAACTCCAATACTCAAAAGGCTGAGGTAGGAGGATCACTGTGATTTTAAGGCCAGCCCTGACTACACAGCAAGATCCTTTCTCAAAAAATAAAGCAAAAAGAGTTGATGTTGTAGTAGGTTGAAGCTTAGAAATATTAAGATGGGGTGATTGTGTTCACACATGGGAGAGACTGAAACTTAGGGGCAGGGTCAGAGGTTTGTCAACAACACAATCCATTGAAGCTGTAAATATTACTGTATTGTGAAAGAGTCTTACAGAACTAACGAAGTTTAAGATTGTGAGATGAGATTAATTGGGTGGTCCCTCAATGTCAACATAAGTATTCTTATATGAGAGGCAGAGAGAGATTAGGTACTCAAAACATAAGGTGTTGTGAAGATTAGCACAGAGAAATGTGGACAGAAGCTAAGGAATAACAGCCACCAGAAGCTAGAAGAGGCGAGGAATGATTGTCCACTAGAGCATCTGAAGTGGGCCCTGCCTGGTGGAACCTAGATTTCAAGCTGCTGACCTCCAGAACTGTGAGAGATTTGCAGTTGCATTAAGCCACCAAGCTTAGGTCATTATAGCAGCCAAATGAAATCAATGCAACTAGTTAAAGTTTTAAAGGCTTTGTGTTTTTTTAACATTTCAAAGAAAATCTGCAAAAATGGTACTGCTTATGTGTGGCAGTAATAAACAAGAGTTTAGTATAATTTCATTCTGTACTAAATATGTCACTATGTACCCTTTTTGGTCATGCATTTCTATATAAAACAAAACTTCCAAGTAGCTAGAACAGCACCATCATAAATCTGATACATAAATCCTTTAACTTAATTATTGGATTACGGAAGGGTTTCTAATATGTGTGAAAGGCATGTGAGATTATTTTAAAAACAAATATATAATGTAGCAATGTAGTTTTTCATACATTCTTGCTTGCAAACTAGAAAACAAGGCAAGTTCACATATAGAAAAGGTGATACACATCAGTTTTTGTACCTTGACCAGCTTAGTAATATGGCATGGAAAATGCCCCAAATTTCAGTGAGGATTTATATTTCATAGCCATTTTCCTACAGACTGAAAAGCTATCAAAAAGATATAACATGAAAATTTAGAAAAGACTATGAAGTCAAAAACATACACAGTAGTTATTTGCACAAATTAGTAGGACCTACATTTTTCTCATTGTTCCTAAAAAGTATGTGAAATGGATATGTTCTTAAATATGTTTGTGTGCACATGTACATGTTTTAAGATAGGAAAAATAGAAATTTCACATGTTGTTACTTTTTAAAATTTCTCTACTGTAGCATCCTCAGAACATTTGAAATGTAATAACCAAGTAATAATTCACTGGGAAAAAAGGTAGCTGTTGAAATTAGTGTACATCTATATAAAGGAATCTGTGAACTAGCTAACCCTTATTTACTTTATTCAATAAGACGACGTACCAAGCCAATCCTGTGTGTCTATGCTCTGAATGCTTTGCTCTGAATAACATGCTTTGGAGGAGTGGAATATGCTTTATACCTAAGAAATGTACATATAAGAAATATTTTATAGTAATCACAATCATCTGCATGAATTAGTCTTGAAATTGCACTCCAGAGAAGTTATACCAATTATTTCAATGCATATTTTAAAGTAATAGACAAGTTAAGTATAACTTTTACTCTCTCATCTATTTAAGAAAAATATAAATAGCTTATTTTTCTTCCTAGATTTGGTAAGCATCATTTAAATGTGTTAATGTAGAAGTAAGTATGATGATGATTAAGAAGCTCACTTCGTTGCTGGGATCTATATATGATTTCCTTTTCTTCTTTAGAACACCAAACTGCAATTGGAAAAGGGAGTAAGAAGGGACATAAAAAATTGACCTTTTCAACAGTTTTCTGCTGCCTCCTGCAGAAAAAAAGCTCTTTTGGGTCTTGTAGAACTCTAGTCCCTGCCTTCAAGAGGGTCAAGGAAGAAAGAAGCAACACAGAGAAGAAATAAATCACAGAATAGGAAATAGTATTTGCCTTTGAAAGTGATGTAAAGATAATAGAGTGCTCAGGTCCATTCTTAGCATATGCATTAAAATGTGGGATTTTTTTCTCAAAAATAGCCATATAAAGTATTTGTATAAAGTAGATATCTATGCATAATTAGAAAATATCTCTTTAAATAAATTTTAAGTCATTTTCCCTAACTGATTCTGCTAAACTTTGGTTTATTTTTAGCAATGAGAAGTGTCTGCAATATCATTCTGAAATGCTGGACTAATGATAAGTGTAACATCAGCCAAAGCAGATAAATCTATCAGCTTTCACTCGAGATAAAACTCTATATATCTGGACTGGAGTGGAATAGTACTTAAGAAAATTTTCAAAATGGCTTCTCTTGCAATGTAAGCAATAGTAGCACATTCCCATATCATTGACAAGCACATGTTTCTTTCACTTTTGTTTTTATATACAATAACGTTTGGAAGCAGATACTGAATAATTCTTGCTGTCTACTCTTTATCTTCTTTTTTGTTTTCATGGGAGTGACCTAGAAATTTAAGATATCAAATTTTTACAGATTATATGTTTGAAAGCCTTAGAACCCACTCAGTTTCTTACACTTGCATCTTAAGAATCAGGTCACACACAACAATAAATAATACACTTCTTTACACAAAAGTGGAACAAACATTTTATAATCTTGACAACCATATCCTGATTAGTATAATCTTGAGAGGAATCTTGCAACAGTTTTACAAATGCACATTACTTCATCCAGTTGAGCTTGACCTTTGCAGAAATATACTTATTTCCATCCCTTGAGTGCATATTTTGTTCTTCTAAAAGTGTATGATTTTGTTTAAATGTTTTCATATTCTTTGGCATTAGGATTCACTTAGATGAGATAGCTCCATTGTGGCGTGAGCGTGACCTTTCTAAAGGTACTCGTCTGTTATCTGTAAGACAAAGAGAAAAAGAAGCAAAAACATGGTGAGTCTTAGATCTTGGCTATTACATGTCAGGTCTAGAGAGGTTTTCAAACAATCCTAAAATTCACTTCAAATGAATATGTAAATAAGGAAGAAGGAGCACGCATCTGAGAATTTCACACTACAGCTACTAGGCTGAGTTCAAGAGTTCTACAATCAGCAATAAATGACTTTTCTTGGTAAGCAAAGTTAGAGTTATCAAAGAAATGGAAGAATTCTCTCAAGCAGAGTCCCCTTGGAAATAGCAGGTGACAACAAATTTCCTTGGTAAAGACATAAAATGGAAAGGATCTATGTACAGTTCCTTTTGTTGGCAAACACTTCAATTCCACGTGAGCTTTGAACTTTTATGCTGGCTACCTCTAGAGGACACCAGCATGGGCAGAGCAGAAGAATTTTTATTTTTTTCCAATGACTGCAATTGGTGGCAATCAAACCAGCTACTGGCTTTACCTGATTGTATGATGTAAACAAATTCAATACTTTATATGTTCATAATGGGAATGAATAATGAATGGGACCTATTTTGGGTCCCATTCTCCCCACACATTACAGGAAGAATAATCACTATGCAGATAATTGTTGGCACAAAGCTTGGAAAGTAAAGTTTAAAAGCATTGAAAGTTGCTGAAAATAGTTTTAGCTTTAATAGGAAAAAGGTTTACAGCTCTGCATTGTGATGATCACTACTATGTTATTATCACCTCTGTTTTATGCTCATCTCAAATGCAATTGATATGGGTAAAAATCCCTTTTTGACAAAAACATAATATACTTAGATTCTCCATTTGGAATAGGACTAGGTCTCTAGAAATAATGACAACCAGCAGCACTTACATAAATGCTAACACTTTACACTCGTTAATTTGCTAATTCACACAACATCCCCGGGAGGTAAATCCATTTCATTCTATCTTATTATCTCTGCTTTAGTGATGAAGGTTACACAGCAAATCAATGGTATGATGGGGAATTGCAATGCAAAGTTAATGCCTAAATGTCAGGACTGCTTTGTACAGAGGTTGATGTTGGGGCTTCCCAAGTTGTTACGGATTTTTTTCCCTAAGAATATGAGGCCCAACTAACATATCCAGCCTGTTACAAGAGAATGATGGACAGAAGTACAGAAATTTTGCCTTGGTGTTTTTCTAGTAAGCTAGCATTTTAGGACAAATTTCTGGAAGTATTTGATCAATACTCAAAGCAAAACTTACTGGCTCCCATGACCTTGGCCTCATTAATACACCTTATAAGAACCATAAACCAACCAGAAATAAGATCACAAAATACTCAGAACTTCATAATGCAATAACACTGAGAGGTAAAAAAGCAAGAGGCATTTTCTTTACTTGGTGATATATCTGGATGATGGATTATTTAGGTATCCTTTTGAAGATACTATTAAAAAATTCCATTATTTAGTTTGTGATATGGATCACAATTCAGCTAAAAATGTGAAGATAACACTCCTAGATAAGGGGCTTATTACTTAGATGTCTCTGGTTTGCATACAGATTGGCTTGGGACTTCTTAGACAACATTTTTAAATAAAATTAAAATATTATTCTTGTGGCATTACTAGCATTTAAGCATTCAGTGTTAAATGCTATCAGACATGAGAATGATAGCAGCATACCTACAGGATTGTACTAGGTTGAAAAAATGATAAAGCCTTGGTAGTCTTACATAGTAAGGTCAACAGGCATCTGTGTTTCCGTCCAGGAATGCTATCACCACCGCATACCACCACTTACTATCCCCTACATCCAAGACTGCTTCTATAGGAATGGAGAGATAGCTCAATGGTCTAAGCACCTGCTTGGTAAGCACGGGGACCCAGGTTTGATCCCCAGTACCACATGCCATGCTGGCATTGAAACCCAGGCTTGCCATGCCATGCCTGCCACCGAAACTGGGCATGGTGGTGCATGCCCCTCATCCCAGCACTGGGGATGCTGAAACAGGAGGATCACTATCAGCCTGAGCTGTGTAGTGAGACCCTGTACCCCATACATAAATGAATAAAAAAGATCAAAGACTACCTCTACGAACTCAGCCTCAAACATTAAATGATGAGATGTGAGGAACCACATCAACTTACAACTTATGTTAGATGTTAGGAAAAAGAAAACTTTCAAAATGGAGCAAACTGGGAAAGGACATTGAGGTTTGAAAAGGCAGGATAAACACTGGATTGAGACCCCAATCTGACTTCTGGCATACACAAAAGAGAATTATGTTAGCTTTTCTCCTTCCTTTTCCTTTGTCTTTCTTCTATTCTCTTTCTTTCTGGGTGCCCAATTCATCCCTAAATTAATGAGATTATTATGTGAAGTAATTGCATGAAGGTTATGACTTACATTTTCAAAATTTAACCCATACAATGTTTATGAAAAATAAAATGTCATTACAAACAGTAGAGGCAAAAAAATAAAAAGGAAAAATAAACAATGCTAGCAATTGTTAGTCTTGAGCACTTGATTTATTTCCAGTTTTCTGTATGTTAAAATTCAACTAATTATAAAATATGTATTTATATTCCAGACTTATGTGGATCAAGCCATAAGTGAATTAGAAAATCTAAATTGTGCATGCATGCACGCACACATACATACACACCTTTATCTGGCTTCACATTCTAATGGATAGCAATCTAGGTTTGACAACTCTTTATACCTCTCTTCGAGTTGCAGATTGAAAAAGCAGTGACTGAATTACTTGAATACAATAATTTTATTTACAGTAGTATGTATTAATATCCCTCATAAACTGGCATCTCAGTTATGAGAAAGAAAAGATCTTATTGCTGCCAGTGAAAACAGAGCAATCTCGGTGATTGTGAGAGTGATGATATTTCTGGTTTGGAAATAGGTGGAGGAAGTCGGTGGCTAGTTGATAGGATTTCAGAGCTTCACAAGACCCAATCTGAACCCAATTCACTCTGCTAACTAGACTTGTTCTCTCAATACTATTAATAGCACTGGAATTTAAAAAAAATAGAGGCCTTATTTCCTAAAATTCAGTAGTTTGAAATATATGTATTTACCTGAGATGATATGAAGGACTTTTTAAATAACTAGTGGCATCTTTTGAAGTGAGTAGAATAAGACTCTTATTGTACTGTTCTAGATTTCATTCATGAAATCATTTATGCAATTATGTATAAAAGCACATCATCTGTGATACACCCACCTAAATATCACTAAGACTTGGATACATACCCAGATGCATGTCACTAATTTTCCTACTGAAATCTTTTCCAAGTGAAATAACTGAGGAATAAGTACAATTTGGAAAAAGTCAAACAACACAAAATGAGATAATTTAAGAGACTCAAGCCCACAGTGTATAACCTGGGAGTGTGCAATTACTCCTCTAACAAAGTGAGTATATGCCAAGGCAGAGGCTATATCTTACATACTACCTGAAGAAATCAACTTGGAAATGAGAAAAACCATTTATAAGTCAAATTCCTGGCAAGGTTAGGTGTACCTGTCTATTCAGGTTCTATTTTTTCCCCGGGTATTTCATGGACATGTGGATGTATCAATGCTTACCTAACATAATACTGCATACTCCTTCCTCATATCAGGATAACGTTAAAACAAGTATATGCCTGGTATGTACTAGACATAGTATTACAGAATATCCCTTTTTAATTCACATTAGTTATCTAGAAAACATAGTAAAAGAAATCATCTGTAATGTCATAATGGACTTTGCATTTGCCAAAGGTTTTCAAAAGTGTTGGTGTGCAGATTATCATTAACGGGTAGGCACTCTTTTCTAGCAAATAGTAAATGACAGTCTAGGTGAACACATTTTAGGCTATGAAAACCAAGAAAACTTCATGTTGCTTCCCAAAATGTCCACTGAGTTTATATTTGCATCATAAAGAGTATTGAAAGCTTATTTATATTAGCTTATTATACTGAAATCATCTTAGATTGTCTCCCCTTTGCATCCAAAACTGTTTGACTTACATTTTAGGGATTGTATGTTGGATGCAATTTCTCATTCACTAGAAATGGCTAGAAGGTAGACGCCAAATTAGAGTTGGGAGTAATCTCTCAGTAAGGCACATGTTCTCCACTAGTTGAGTAGATTCTCTCTCTTTACTATTGCTAGAATGCTATGTGTAGAAAAATGTTTTGAGCTCAAAGTATGCACAAAATTTGGTATCTTCATTTTTCATTTAATATGTTATTGTAGAAATTTTCCATGCCAGTAAACTTCTACAATATGATATTTAAAACCTGACTTTAAAAGGGCACATGATCTTCTTTTTATGTTGTGCAAATATAGTATACCACATACTACAATGTAGTTAGCCATTTCTCTGCTGCTTGACATTTAAGTTGTTCATAATATCTTGCATATATACATATATATGTATATATGCTTACCTAACACAACACTGCATACTCCTTCCATATATATATATATATATATATATATATATATATATATAGTATAGAAGTGGCACTTTTAAGGTATGTACAATTAAATTCAAAATATGTAGCAGAATATTTCTATTAAATTACACTCAATTGCCCATATATGGATTTGTCTGTCTTGCTTAATTGTTGTGTACTAATACTTTTAAACTATGCTTGTGACTATACTTAGACATTCTATAATATATTTAGTCTCATTGCTTTTGCCTTGTCCAAAAGTTCAATAATTGGAATTAAATGTAGAGTTTTATTGGTTATTGGGAGAGTCTAGAGCTTCCAATTTATAAATCTTATTTTTTATCTGTTTTATATTTTTAATAATTTGGGTGTTTACTAGATACCATAGGTATTAAGCTATATTGAACTGTTTTATTCCAGTGGAATTACATACACAGGGTGATGTGCAAAAATGTATGTCTAAAACCCAATCAATTACCTCTACTTAACAATTAAATAGTTCTAGCCCTATTTTTATCACAATGACATTGTAATGATTTTAAAACTAGAAATAGGCCATGCTGTGTAATCTATATCCTTCATTACATGCTAATAAATCCATGCAAAAGAAACAGAAACACATATTACTGTGGAAGCTCAGGTTGGCAGAAAAGAGAAAAGTTATTTTAATGATGATGGTAATGGAAAGCAATAATGTTCAAATAGTTGAGAGGCTACTGTGACTATAGATACACAACTCTCATTAACTGTAATTGGCGCTAAGCCCATGTAATGATAACAAAATAAATCCCTAAATACCTTTCCAATTGAAAAATAAGCAAATATGTGCCAGGAAACAATGTGCTTTTGTGTGGAAAATATAGTATTATAGTTGAGATGCAGAAATTATTTTCACATTGATATTGCTGAGAGGATGATCTTGATATTTTCCCCAGGTTTAGGGATGTGTACCTGTAAGAAATAACATCTATACAAATAATGCCTTTCACTTTCTTAATGCTTAACATTCATTATGTTATTAAAGGAAAAGTCTCAATAGTTTCACTGGGTTTATTAATTCAGTACCTTGTTATCACCATGAAACTTGGCTGCACTGAGAGAATAACAAATTATGTTTTACAAAAACGCAGTAGTGAGATTCAAATCACTTTTCTATATTTCACTTTCTTCTTATCCTCCCTGCCAGGTAGTAATTCTACTTTCTATCTTTATTATGAACCTCAAATTTTTCAAACTATCAAGTCTTGTAATAACATGGAAGGTACGTAAATTATCAAACTTGATTATAGTTAACTTTGGGGAGATTGAACACTTGATAAAAGTTAATAATATTACTTCAAGGCATTAAAATCTTAATCCACATTAAATGAGAAATGTATGAAAACTGCAATATTTACTTTTCCCTATCATAAATATAATTTTCATAGCATACAATGAACCTCCTAAGATTTTAAATGAGCATCACTTACATAATAGAAAATTTGAGTATTTCAAAGGATTTTAGAAAAGCATAAAGCAGAAAAAAATCAGTTTATTGTTCCGTAGTTTACCTGCCACAGAAATTGTTATTGACTATATTTTGACTCAGTATCAAAGCCAATGAGCAAAATGTCCTTGGCTTTGTACATTAGCCATGTATTATACTTGCTTCTTTATCAGTCTATTTGAGTGGGTCCTAATACAAACTATCTACAAGATTGAAAGTATGATGAGGATATCTGCATATCTGGAAAACATGGAAAACAAATAAAAATATGATAAATATTAGAAAATGCAGGGAAATTCTCCCAAGATTATGTAAGTGAAACTTACATTGTAAAGCAAACTGGCAGAAGCCACACAAATTTGGCAGAACTGTTCAAGGTGTCTATCATGGTGGCCTGGTAAACACATAGCAATTGCCTAAAAACTATTGATTAAGTAATCACTCAATCATTGGCAATGATACAGGAACGGATCCTTGAATTCACCTTCAGCTATGTTGCTTACACAGGTGATATATTTTGCCATTAACACAAGGAATTATTTCCTTCTGTCTATCCATTCATCCGTCTATAAATTTTTACCATACAAACTATTTCTGATGGGTGCCATAACACAAAATATATCATTTTCCTTATAAATTGAGTGGAAAGGACAAACATACCAAAAGCTATAACATACCAAAAGCTATGTGCTTACTGTAGCATTGGATGTTCAGAGTAGATAAATTTCATAACCATTAAGTCCAGGACTTAGGGATGAGAGAAAACTTCATTCCAATTAGGCCCCCAAAGGAGGTGGGATTTCATTATTAAAAAACCCAGAATGATAGATATTAGCTTTGGATTAGCATAAAAAGTGGATTTTAATTCCCCATTGATGACCATTCAGTTAAATTAATGTTTTCCTAAGGGGAGGGCATAAAAGCATGACAAGCAATAAATGTATATAAAGAGATAATTTTAATTTTTATTCTATTTTTAAAACTGATCTTGATACATTTAGAAGAAAGAAGAAAGCAATTTTGCTTTCTAAATACAATTCGCAATAGTAGGATTTTCTGAAATAATCTGATGAAGTTCTGTTGGTGAACATTGGGTTGCACTCTCAAGAGTGACAGTAGAAGAGCTGATGAAGACATAGATTACAATGACCTGGGCCAAGAGTGCTTTGCAAGGTAAAAGACTGAGTAGCCTTTTGAGTTGTTACAGAATAAACTAGTTGTTAAATGGTACTGGGGCTACAGGGTCAATTCATTACTACCGCCTTTCATCTCTATGGCTTTCTACTCTTTTTATGGCATAGAATCTCTGTGGCTAAAACTACCAGTCATCAGTCATTCTCTAACTTTGATCAAATGATGGACAATCCTCTGTCATTTTCAGTAGCAGTTATTCATGTCTACCTGAGTTCTGCTGCTGATATGCAGACCTCACCTGTCATTCACTTTTATTTCTGAATAACTCTGAGACTACATATCTATTCTTTGTTTTTAACATATGCAACCCATCTGTTGGATCTGGGCTATCTATTTCTTGGTGATGATGGAGATTTCAGATTAGTCAGCCTAACTTTCTCATTTTTGTATGCCATGGACACTGGGAGGAAGTGTACTGTACTGATTTTGGTAGTAGAGAAAAAATAGCAGTCCTTTTCCCTGCACAGTGTCTTCATCTCCCATAGGACCAGAACTTAGAAACATTCCAGAGCTTATGATTTTGAGGGTAGATGATACTTAACCCACAGCTTCCAATACAAGAACCTATGAACAGGTGTTTCCCATTAGTAGTGTTCCCATGCTAGCCTGTGCTTAATTACTGAACCAGTTGTATGGACAAAAGCAATGTGTGTAGTTAATATTACAGATAATTTAGCACCTGCCAGTGCCACTGTTTTAAAATATAAACTCTCCCCTAAGATAGGATCAAGTCAGCAGTTGTTTTTAATATGAGCAATTAAGAGATAGTCAAAACACAGCTTTTCAATTTTGTATTCATAAGTGTTACTTCATAATTTTAATGTTTAATGGAATCTATGCACAAACTGAGTGCCAGGCCCAGCATACAGGTAAATAAAAATGACTGCCTATTAGCAACTTATATAATAAATCCCGAAACACCATTTTTGATTTTTAGGTTTATTGAAACATAGCTAGTCCTTACCATATCTCTCTATCTCTCTTTATAGCTCTCTCGCTATCTCTCTATATATGCCTGTTCCTTCCATGTTTTTTGTAGTATTCTATATACCAGTGAAATCATAGATAGCCTGTATGTCATGATGAGAATAGATGAAGGTTAGAACCTACAGAAACTGAAATATTATGCAGTCAATAGGAATCATTATATAGACCTATTTGTACTAGACAGAGAACCATGTTATAAAGTGAGAGAAAAGTTACAAAAATATGTCATATTCTTATTTTGAGAAAAAGATAATTTCTAGCATTCCATTTTTTAAAGTTTGAAAGAATATATTCTAATAGAAACTGTGGCCATATCTGAATGTTCTGCCACCAGTCTAGGATGAGAAGGTTCACTCAAGATTTGGGCAGTATAGATAAGTGCGGTGGTGCATGTCTGCAATCCAAGTATTAGATGCGCTGAGGCAGGAGAACTCGAGGCTAGCCTGGGCTACATGGTAAATTCAAAGCCAGTCTAAATTACAGAGCACCAAGACTCTGTCTGAAAAAAGAGACAGAAAAAAAAGAAAGAAAGAAAAAAGATTTGTACATTCTCAAGAAAAGACAACGAGCGGTGGTAATATCTCACATGCCTTTTCTGTCTCAGCAGAATGGAGAACAATACAGCAGAGTTCCACGATCTTATATAGGTATTCACAAAGCCAGCAAGTTGCTGGAATGTTACATAACACAGGCTATTGTAATTGTTCACATATTCACTGTGCATGTGCGGGCTATACAATATACATCATCTCACTAGAAAATGAAAGGCCTAGGCAAAATGCCTGAGCTTGGCCATCTGAGTACCTGGAACAAACTGGTGGAATCATAATTTTTTCTCTTTATATCTTTCATTAGTACCTGAATTTTTGGCATTAAGTATGAACAATCTACCAAATTGGGTGACAAACAGAGATATGATGTTAAATTCTCATTCTTCAACTACAAAAGCATACACTGTTCTCAATTTAAAGAGAAAATAATATATGATTCTTTAATCTCTGATTTAGTTCCCTGTTAATTATATTATCACTGTACTTATCACAGTATACAGGAAAAAAATGACAAATCAGGTGCTACTTGTGTAGCATGCTTAAGTAAGGACTACAAAGTGCTCCCCAATGACAAAATGTAGTTTTATAGCATAAATAAATTTGTCTTCATACAGTTAACATGTATAAAGATATTTCATATATCTTAGAGTCTAAATTTCAAAAGTTCAAGTATTAAAGATGCTGTCTTCAAAAGATTGACTTCCTTCAAAAAGATGAGTAGAAGTTCAAAAGATAAGAAAATATTCCATCATATCATCTGTAGACAGCCTTACTTCAGTGATAAAATCATTTTTGGCAACATTTTGTCCACAAAATGTTCACAAAATTAAAACACAAAAAATAAAAAACTCTGTCCTGTGATTGTAAATAGTGCTCACTCATTTTCAACAAGGCATGCATATGTGTCATTTTGTCCTTTATAGTACAGGTGTGTGGAGGTAGGGATGAGAGACTTCGTACCAAACATTACACTTTTCCTTACATCATTTATACTATAATGGAGTAAAGCTAACTGATATATGTAGACTCTGAACTTACTAAAGGAGACCATTTTTCTAATACATTCTTCTCCTCTCTTATTTATATAGTTGCCAAATGAATCTTCCTAAACAATTTTATCACTTGCAAAATAGAGAAAGTAATAGTGCTTATACTAGGGTATGAACAGGATTAAATGAGATAGTTTACTACCTGGCTGACTCATATTACTCTTTTAATTGTTGGGAACTGTACATGCACACATGCACACACACACACACACACACACACACACACACACACAATTAATGTACCTCAAGTGAAGAGCTGTCTCTACTTAAAATGTGTATCCAAGATTTAGTATTATTGATAGGTCAAAGTTCTCAGTCTGTGGCCATATCAGCTCATAATTTTGCACTTTTTTTTAAAGTTGGTGAATTTCTCCATACCCAAAAACCCTTTATTGTAACCTTAAGTTAAAGTATTGTCAAAAAATGACACTATCACATATTAAAATGATACTAATAGTTCAAACAATGACAATCATTTTGTATTTTTGCTCTTAATAGTTATGTTCTCCTACATTTACATTCCTTTTGTGAACCTGAAATAATATAAAGCAAATACCTAAGAGTAGTTAGTTAGTTTTGGGACAGGGAGATAGGATGTAAACATACATTTATAAAAGTCCTTTGCAGATTAAACTATGAAAACAGAGACTTAAAAAAGACAAGCTAGGAAATCAGAATTTATCAAGTTTCTGACTTTATTTCACAAACCGTCATGTGCTGGAGTGTTTCTATACCCTTGGGAAGCAAAGAAAATCTTTCATAACAATTTATTTATTTTTTTATTGTCATGTGTTGAGTATAGAAATGTTACCAGACTTCTTTCTATTACTTCTCTACTTAAGATTCCAGTTGTCTGGACAGATTTTTCCCTTGGGGTAGAAAGAGATTATTTCCAAACATTCCAGCCTGGCTTGAATGACGCACCTAGTAAAACTGGTCACTCCTTTTCCCCTCCAGGGACAACAGATTTACCAGGCAAGCTGATGACCTTTAATTTGCTTTCCTGAGTAGCCTATTCACTGTAAAGAGGAGCGGCCTGTTGTCATAATCAGAGTCCGTTCTGAAGTTGGGATAGCTCCTTCTGTTCAAAAGCAAGCTTGATCTAGTTCTTGAACACTATGTACCTGGCACAGTGTTAGAGGGATACAGAAACAGGTTCTATGTAGCAAGTGGGGGATTTTCATTAGAAAATTAGTTAGATGGAGATATGTTAAGCCTTCCTTTATATCTTGCTGTAGAGTTCTCTTTGATTCAGAGTGACAACATAGATATGATTAGATTCCCCAATATTCACATGAAAAGTCCTAGCGCTTAGCCTCAAGATAGTCTCACTCCAATAGGGGTAGCAAAAAATAACAACATAATGACAGAATGTACAATGATTGGGGCATACTCTTCAGGAGCAAAGAAAAGTAATGCTCAGCCAAGCCTGGGAGAGGCATCTCTGGGAATGCGTTCCAGGAGCAGTGATGTTGTTATCTACCAAAGGCTGAGGAGAAAAAGTAAATGACAGGAAAAGGAAGCACCACGATGTAGAGGAAAAATGTATGTGACTACAGGTGGATAAATAGTGATTAAGAGCAAGGGACTAGAGGCAGAACACAGATTCAACACATATGCCCTTTCAAGGCTGTTGAAATTTAGATGCTCCATAGGGAGTGCCATTATAAAATAGTCCAATTTGGAGGTCATACAGTACATGAATGTAAAAGAGGACATGACAAAAGTTAAGTATTAACTGGACAGGAGGGACAGCAAAGGAATCTAACATTCTGTACAATTTCTAGCTACACGATTAGGAGATTGTTGTTGTATCAAATAAGACAAGATATACAAGAGGAGGGGTTGCACTGAAGGAGAAAAAGATGAGCACAGTTTTGAATTTGTCAAGTTGGTGATAACTTTAAAACAAGCTGGCCAGCAAGCCATGAAGTATTACAGGGCTGAAGGTCAGAAGAGAAGTCTGGAAAGAGTAAAAGTGATTTGGGAGATGCATGATATGGATGTAATTGAATTCATCAAATGGGAAGGAAAAGGTGTGATTGAAATCAACTGTGTATACAGAGACACATTTTCATTAATCCCCCCTCAAAATACTCTGCCTTGCTTTGAACACACTTGTCCCGTTGATCTTGCCACTTTCTGAGGTAGTTCTCAGAGTACTGTCTTGTGCCTTTAGTTATGCTCCTATGGCTTTCTCAATATCCTCCACTGATGCAAGAAGTTTGTCTTCCATAGCCATTGTGACTTTGAGGCAGAGCCCAAATTCCTGTGGCACCAGAGCCAGTGAATAAGATAGATAAGTGGACACTGTAATATTTTCAGGAGCCCACATTTCTGTTGGATGATCCTTGCCAGTCACATTCACCATATTTTTAATCATATCTCTTAAAGATATTCATGAAAAAGGACTTCTAGAACAGCTTCAGAAAATGGCAAAAACTTTTCCCATTTTGTTAGAAGGGAGGCAACCGCATTCATGAATTGCTCAGAAGATGCTTACTAGAATGCACAAGTACTCGGAAAGCAACATGAAAGAGAAGCTCACCAATGAATTCACGTATCAGCAATGCTGAGAAAGAAGCAGGTCCACTGCTATAGCCTGGCACTACTTAAAGCTAGGGTCTTGTGAATACAACAGCTTAGAAAAGAATCTTTGGTGCTGAGTGCAGAGTCAGAGTACAATAGTAGGGGCTTGGCTGTCGGCTTTGGCACCACGTTCAGCAGTCAGTATGCAGGGCTCACTTGTCCTCACTAATTCTTCCTATGGAGATCTGGAGCCCAGTGAGGGAGCTGTTAGCAGGAGAGGGTCTCCTCAAATTAGGGCAATAAGAAAGGGACTGGCCAGAGACTCACTCAGAGAGCAATGCCTCAGAGACCAATGAGCTCTGGGGACAAAAATGCAAAAAAGAGCCTGGTCTCAGGTACTGATACAGAAGCAGGAAGTGAGCACTCCCTGGAATAGTGAGTCACAGGGGTGTGCAACAGCTGTGCCTGGTGTTATCTGGGCATCCACAGTAGACACTCTTCCACCACTCTCTAAAACCCCTCCAGTCTCTGTGCCCATGTGGTATCTACCTACCACCCACCTTCTAAGCATCACAGAAATATTGATGCCTTTATGAGTCTCTTGTATTTGCTCCCAAATTCCAAACAGAATGGTCCTCCCTACCAAGCTCTGAATGCAACCGTATCCATGGGCTGGATAGATACTATTTAAGAGGTGCTAATAGAGAGTCTGAAAAAAAAATAGAGAGTCTGATTTAAGCAGATAGCCAAAGAGGAACAGTAGTGTCAGAAGTTACTGCAAGGTACACTCACCCAGAGAGGTGTAGAAAGAGCAGATATAAATACCTTCAGGACAGGGACTGCCATGAAAGCAAGAACAGAAAGATCAAAGAAGCCCTTGCAGAAATCAGTAGAGGACCATGCACTCTCCATAAACCTCATATAACTGAAGATGTCCAATCATAAGACAAAGACAAAAACCTTCTGCCCATAGGAGCATAGCTGAAAGCTAACAGAGCAATGTCTGCAGAGATAACAAGCGGCAGACTTTGGATCCACTAGAATATCAGGCCTCTTGATTGAGTGGTAGGAAACAGAATAAATCATAGGAGAGGAAACAGCTCATGCCCTGTTTTTCTAGACATGACTACAAAGGATTGCAGCTTGATTCCTTACAACTGCTCCAATACAAGCTTGCTCTGTTCTGAAACTAAGGGGAAGAGAACACTGGTTGAACTCAGAATAAAATATAATTAGAACTGAGAGGAATCTTTACTTTTGTATATTATCTTTCTTTTATTTTAATTCTTTTATCTGACATTTCAAAATGCATATGAACCTATTCAGCATGATAGGCTCAGCCCAGGTCCCTGCATTGTAGGAGGAGGCCAAGGTCTTATTACATCAGTATCTACAGAACAAATCATATATCATTCATATAATTTAAAAGTAGTTGTTTTTATGCAAAAGAATGAATCTAGGACCCTATCATGTACCCTGTACTAAAATCAAATCAAAATGGAGCAAAGCTCTAGCCCTTAAAGCAGAAACATTAAACCTGTTGGGAGATAAAATAGGTGAAACTCTTGAACATATGCTTAGACAAGAATTTTCTGAACAAAGCAATTGCAGAAGAAATAACACCAAGAATAAAAAAATGGTATTATATCAACCTAGAATAAATATCACATAGATTTGCTTATATGAGAACCCCAAAACATAAATAATTTTAAGAGAAAAGTAAAAAAGAAATGATAGTTGGGGCCGGGGAAAGAGTTCAGTGGTACAAGCACCTGCCTGGCAAGTGCAAGGTCATGACTTCAATCCCCAGTACAGGAGGATCACTATCAGTCTGAGCTGCATAGGGAGACCTTATACCAAATACATTAAAAAAGAAAAAAATATGTATCAGTGAAACAAGGGAAGCAGAATCCAAACTTTAAAAGGCTGAAGAATAAAGGAAAGCAATGAACATAACTTTCACTTGCATTTCCCATGATCCTGAAAGAGGTGATATTTTGCTAGGGCACAATTATCGCACATCAGTTTTCCTGATATCACAGTATCACTTCTTTTTGAAACGGTTCTGCTTTTACTTTTTTTCCTTATGGAAATAGCACTACAGGCTCCCCTGCACCAACTATAGCCATCAGTTAGACCATGATGGTCATTGGTGACCCCAGATGTCACCAATTCATCTATTGGCTACTAACCAATATGTGGCATGATTTGTGATAAAAGAGGTACTACTCTGTAGAGCAATAAGCTAGTTAAAGTGAATTAGAAAAGAATGAACAAACACACAGAAACAAGTGAAGCTATTTTTGTTTCTTAATATCTCCAGATTAAGCTTCATTTCTAAGAGACCAAGATCACAAAGACATTAGTTATATGATCTGATTTCCAATATTGTAGCCAATTGAATTTAAAACAATAGTTATGCTCTTTATGTCATTATTTCTTATAAAGTTTTGTTTTCATTTTTATACTTATAGTGAAAATACTGACATAGGCATATGCTATACCATCATTTTATAAGTAACCACTTTAATGATCTCCCATCCAAGTTCTAACCAGGCCCAACCCTGCTTAGCTTCCAAGATCAGATGAGATCAATGCATTCTGAGTGGTATGGCTATAGACTACTGTAATGATCTGATACTGATTCATACATGTACATGCCAATGTGAACTTTTTTTTTGTATTACCAGAAAGCCAAGTGGCATCATGATATACTGTACTAATAAAGGTATTGAAGGTTTTAAAATAATTTTGATAGTGAAGGTTTCATGGTTGAGTCACCACAAGGGTGACATACAATTTCTCATAATAGAATAGGCAAGCTGCAAATATGACCATCGGTGAGAAAGCAGACAATACCATGTTAATAATGTTCACTGATGTGCTGTAAGAATGTACTCCGATCTAACTTGCAATTGTTTATTAATTGAAAATGGAATGGTAAGTATGAACTAAATAATTTTTATTCTAAAAATAGATTACTTATACTCTGTCGATTTCAATCCTAGCCTATCTTCACGTAAGCAAAACAATTTTACAAAGACACTGAGTTGACATCCTATTAAAACTGGAATTAGAGAGTTGCTCACTATTACAGTTTAAAGATGAAGTGTCCCTCAAAGCTTGATGTATTGAGCACTTGATTCCAATAAATCAGTGTGCACAGGTGGGTTCTAGCAAAGTGACTGGCTCATAAGAGCTCTAACCTCATAAACAGCTTTATTGACGAGTTCATAGCTAAGTAGGCTATTAGGAGATGCAAGCTAGTTGGAGAAAATAGGTCACTGGGAACATGACTTTGAAGTTTCTCTCTGCCAGTGTCTGTGTCTGTCTGTCTATCTTTGTCTGTCTGTCTGTCTGTCTGTCTCTGTCTCTCTCCCTCACTCCCTTGCTCCCTGTCTCCCTCCCTTTCTGCCTCCCTCCGCATGAGGTGAGCAGCTTTGCTGCGCTGTGCCCTTCTGCCATTTTGCACTTCTTTATCAGAGGCTAAGAGGGAAGGAAGTCAAGAATGGGCTGAAGCCTCTGGAACCATAAGCCAAAATTAAATCTTCTCTTCTTTAAATTGTTTTTCTCATGTGTTACTGTGATGGAAAATTAACACACTTACTGCTAGAGTTTACATTCATTATGGAGTCTGATGATCTTGAATTCTGCCTCAAACCTTGAAGTTCAGAACAGCATTTTATCCAGTCTAAACAACAGGGATTCTTTGCATTAATATCAATCAGGAGAAAATGTATAACTTGATTTCAAGCCAAATTTTTATATTATTAAATATTGCACTGCTGAGCACATTTAAGTGAATGTTACTTGCATTTTTATCAACTTTATAGTTCTATTAATATTAAAGCACATGAAGTTCATGCCTATTTTTATCTTTGTTGATATTTAAATGACATTGTATATATATACTGCCAGAGTGAGTGCATAATTAAATGAAAATGCATTAGAAATAATTTTAAGTCAATTATTGGGGACTACAAAGATTTACTTCTCATTCAAATTTCTTATTCATAAATATAAAAAAAATTAATGACCATTAAAGTGACCATAAATATCAAAATTCCAAGATCATTGGAGGATTTGTACATAGTGCTTTGGAAAAATACAGTTTGGTATCAAATTTTATACTGTATAAAATTCATTAGTTTTAGTTAGGTTAATCACTACAGTTGGGCTTTTTCTAGTCATGTGCCAGCTACTTTTTTGAGTAATCTTCTTAAAAGACACCTTACTCCCCAGCTCTAAAGGTTGGAATGGACTTGAAATATGACTAACCTGGCTCAACCCTAACTTGAAGTGGTAAAAACAAAAAGACAAAGCAGCAAGCAAAACTGTAAGAGTTAACTTTCAAAAGGACTTCAGAGGACTCAAAGATTAAAAATCACTTCAAGATAAGACACAGAAAGATAAAAGTGTACAGATTCACTGGCTGAAGAAAGTAGCTCAGGGAGATTAGAAAGTAAGTGCAAAAATTTGTCTCTAAAATTCGTGACAGCTAAAACTGTAGAGGAAAATGTATGCAATATATCCTTTCTGCGTTTGTTGTTGTTTGTGGAACTCCTATTCCATCCAGTCAGATTTTTTCCCTATTCTACCACGTACCATTGAATCTACCTAGTTTGACTTATAATTGTTCCATGAACACACACATGTACATATTCTAGACATTAGCTTATGTGCTAATTTTGCTTTTATCTTACCCCACTGTTAAATACAATCCCATCAGTTAAAGCCCAATTCAAGTCCTTTAATCTTCACTGATCTTTGTCTCCTCTAGAATCTATTAGCACAAATGTAGCTTGCACCACACAATTCTGTTTTTAATTATAATCAGTTTTACACCATTCATTATCACTTCATGTATTGCCTTTCCAAGAGGATAGTACTAGGCCAGCAGGCAATGTGTCTCTTCTATCTTTTTATTAGCTTTCTCGATGCTAGTCATGAAACACTTACATATTGGTTCTTTTTCTGAAATAAATTATAAGTATATAAATGCATACTAAAATGTCATTTGTTCTCACAGATATATTTGTATGGAATAATAAAGAATTTGCATACTATCCTTTCAATATATATTCTTTTACATGAGTTATTGAAATGGCTATATAGATGGCTTTGAATTTTTAGGAGAATTGAGGAAAAAGGAAAATATGTATGGTTAGACTGTGAAGTGACACACAAAATGACATTCAGCAGCCCTACAAGCTCCAGTGCTGACTGCATAAAAGCACACAATAACTTGAAGAGAAAGATGCTTCCTTGGACGACTCTCTTCTGTCCTTATATTACAATATCTTTCTCAGATGCTCTATTTTATCCTAAACACTAGTTAAAAATACAATGACCAGCTGGCGAGATAGCTCAGGGTCTAAAGCACCTGCTTAGGCAAGCTTAGGCAAAAGCTCAGGGACTGTGGTTCTATCCCCGGCACCACATGCTGTGCCATCCCTACCCTCAGGGTGGGCTGAGCCAGCCACAAAAAAAATACAATGACCATAAATATGAAAATTCCAAGACCACTGGAGGATTTGTACATAGTGCTTCTGAAAGATTCTCTGTCTGGATTATTTAACCATTTTTTGAAAGATACTTCAATACAAAACTGTCCTACAGATTAAAATGAATTAGATGATTTAGAAAAACAGTTCCTGTAAGTATCAAATTTTATACTGAATAAAATTCATGCTTTTCTGTACTAATATAATAAAGTCAAATTTTACTCAAATGCAGGGTATGTCCCATGATGACTCTATGTAATGAACATGCTCATCCCATGTTCATGAGTCCTCATGTCAGTATCACTTTCCTGACATAAGCATTAAGGTTTTTTTCTTCCAGTCTTCTTCTTCCAAGATCTCTCCATAGCACATGAATTTTTTTTCCTTCCATGAAACTCTCTTTGTTTGGCTTATTTTTTCTTCATTTTGAAACATTTTTTTTGCCACATCCCTCTCCACTTCTGAGCTACTATACTTCCTTTGTCCCTGTGTATAATACACAGAGTTTTATTGTTTCTCTTTTCTATTACTTTGTATCTTCTCCATGAGCTACTTTCTATTATTATATTTACCTACTTGCAAAGCCAGAGTTACTCTATATTGTTTATACCCATGGATCAATTCTGTATTTCCTGAGCTCTGGCATAGATTCAATCACATTCTAATAATTTTCCTGAAGTAGTCCAGAGCTACCTCACACTCAAGATTAAAACGGGATTAATTTTCACTGGTTTTCATGGTATTTTCTTCTTTTTGCTCTTTTCTTGTTTTGATTATCAGGGCCATATTATGGGTTGAGTTGTTCCCCCTCAATTCCTATGTTTAAGTGCTTAACTCCTAATTCATAAGGAGTAGAATAAGGTCCTTTTCGGGAATAGGTATGAAGTTATCAGGCTGCATGCTAAACCTTTATAACTGATTGTCCTCATACAGGACAAAAAAAAATTCAGAGGTAAGCATACAGTAAGACAGAATGCCACATGAAGATGAAGGAACAGATTGGGGTGATATATTTACTAACCAAAGAATGCCAGAGAATTACCAGGAGCTACATGAGAGGCCTGAACTAAATCCTTTACTAGCACTTTCAGAGTTGGTATGGCCAGTCCTACACCTTGATCCTGGACTTTTGAACTATGAGACAATAAGTTTCTATTTTGAAGTAACTCAGCTTTTGGTCCTTTAATACAGAAGCTCTAGAAAATGAATAAAGTCATCAAAAACCAAGTCAAAAAATAGATAACCATGCTTGACTCCTCTTTTTCACCCTAATATCCAGGTATTTAATATGTTCTGTGAACTCTAACCCCTGAATAACCTTGAATCTATTTTTTCATCATCTCAACACCAGTGGCTTGGCTCCCATCTAGTCAACCTAGGAAATACTATAATCATTCTACAAGGTATATCTGAGCATGCTGCCAGATGTTAAAAGCCTGAAATGGCCCAACATAATTCATTGACGGAAAGAAGGAAAAGCAAAAGAAAAAACAAAAACCAAACTCCTTATTACACAAGGCCCTGTTATGACTATATATCTTCCCAGCTTCTCATCCCTAGACTCTAGTGGGGATAAACAGTTTGTTCTTCCTTGTATATATGATGCTTTACCATTTCCTCCATAAATGCAGTTTCCATTCTCAGATCATGCTTCTTTTCTCTTTTCCTGTCTGAGAAACTCCTACTCATCTGTTAAGATTCAGTTGGAGCTTTTATACTATGATGGTCCTTATGCAATCTGTCTTCTCCCACTAGCTCTGTAAAGTCAGGAACTGCCATTTTTACCTATTTTCTTGGGGCCTCTAAATACAATAGGCACTTAGCAAATGATTTTTAAATGACTACACAAAACAACACAGTTTTTGATTTATCCTCAATGAAAGCAAAAATATTAGAGCACAATACTCATTGAATAAAGATTTTGTGTATATAAAAACTCTTTCTTAGGCAAGTGAACTCAGCTTTTGTTGCCTTTCCTGGTTTATCTGTCTTTCATAGTGGTTCAAGATATATTGAAAATCATTTAATTTTCCTGTGTGCTTTGAAGCCTCCAATATAAAAGTTCTATTGGAGGTTAGTTAGTTCAATGGTCATTATAAAGCAGAATTAAATTCATCTTTCTACTCTTCAGATCTTTACTTTTTTTAGGTCTGTCAACTCTTCTTAGATAGCCTGTAAGAGAATCAAAGGCAGTCAATTTGCTGTTACAGTTATATAGTGACATAGGAGAAATGAAACACTACATTACTACAGAATGCCTAATTGCCACTTTCTACTTCAATGATCCAAATTATACTTGATACTATTTCATTTTGTGAGAAAAAAGAGCTAGGTGACCCTCCTTTTTTGTAGCCTGCATTGGATACCAGAACTTCTTCCTCACACCCTCCAATTCATTGAATGTAGTCATCTCAAACTGCCTCCAGTCGGCAAATTCTTCAGGCAACCTTTATTATCTATAAATGGCAAGAAAAATCACTCCTAGAAACACACAATTCTCTTTGCTTCTTCTCTGCCTAAGAAGATGGAACCAATATATACACACAGAGCCTAGTTAACACATCACAAAAAAATACTGCCAAAATATTCAGTGGTTTCCTGTGAAAACAGTAGCAAGTCCCTTTGGATCAGAGCATTGAAACTGTTCCACTAAACCTTTAATATGGATTTGCTCAATGGGACTGTGCATACAGGTGTAGAACAATTATTACATTTGATATCTGAATGAGCTCAGGTTCCCATTAGAGCTTGACTGCTTCAATGACCCCATTATTTTGCTTCCACTGTTCCCAGAACTGATCAACTTAATTATTCTGACTAACGAAACATTTAGGACATGAATTTCTGATTTGTTTTAAAACCACGTGGGACATCTAAAAGTGCTTCACTTAAGAATATTATAGTTAGAAGAAATGATTCTGAGAACATGTTAGAAGCTTAGAAGTAGGGCAGGGCCATGATGCACAGTGGGCACGCAGATACTGTACATTTCTGGAAGGTCTCATAGGTGTAGACTTCTCCTTGGTACCAGTTATATTTTAGTGGTTCCACTCTTCCTTGGAATGTTCAAAAACAAAAAGCACTGACTTGAATGTGAGTATGGACAGAGAAGGGCTTGAAGTTAAAAGTTTGTGTTCCCTGCAATAATACAGTGAGATCCTTAAAACAGGTAATGTTCAGAGGGGCAAATAAAATGCTTTGCAGAGCAAGCCAATTATGGCCATCATTTGGCAAGAAGAATAGAGAAAAGGAGAAGTCAGCAAATGAGACTAATGTTAGAGTTGATGTGTAAGGAATATGACCTTTCATAGGTAGAAAATTAAGCTTAAATTATATTTGTCAATAAAAAGCATTATCATCTTCAGAATACTGGATTGGAGCATTTGCTGCAGCTGATGTATTGTATGGGCAACTGTATGTATGTGGTGAGAAAAGGCTAAACCATTTTGGAAGGGAAATATGTTTATTCTGTTAAGTCTCACTTGTTTCATAACTGGTACACTTAACAGCAAGTCTAACACCATCCATTATTTTGTTTTCTATTAATGACAATTACAAAGTTGCATGTTTACCTACAGGAAAAGAAGGCATTAAAATATTACTGGTCCCTGACATTTCACAGATGCCAGTGTATCTCTCATCAGTGAAAGCATTTGTCCTCAAAAATAATGAAACTGACATCAAAATGGATGCCTTGCCCACTGTCTCCTTTCACTAATGATATGTAACGGCTGCTGAGCCTGCAATAAATGCATTTGTGTCCAGTCCTATTGCTATCATTTTACAATTCAATATGACTCCTTTAAAAAATAAATAAGTAAGAAAGAAAGTCACAGGAGACTAGCTAGAGTTCCTGCTTCAAGGCATTCCTTGACATCAGCCTTCACTTCGTACTTCTGCTCAAAGTACCTGATTTGACAAAGCATATAGAAAATCAGAAGACAAGCCTCTTCAGCTCTTCTCCAAAACTGTCTGACAGGAGTCAATAATGATTCTCTCACACAGCTACAATCTTACAATGTTAGGTAAAAGTGGAAGGGGAAACTTTCCAGCTATCCCTTACAGTATTTTATTAAAGAAGGGTGTAAAAATGCATTTGCCTCAGTGGGGCTATTCTCCTCCTATTTCAATTCAGTCTATTTTAACAGTTGCCAGTTTAAATAACAGAAGTAACAGGCTGCCATGCACAGATGCTTTGCATGCCACATGAAAGGGAGGGATTCAGAGGTGGGAGCAAAAACAGAAAGAAGTTTTTTTTTTAATATAAAAGCAGTTTCTCGTCTATAAAAGAATTTCTTTAATAACGGCAGCTGGGAAAAAATTTCTTTGAGCCTGTCCTTCCCCTACTGTTTTATATAAAGTAGCTACCACACTTTTCTTCCTAGGCTATATCTACTGACAGACTTTCAAAAGCAAACAACTTTTCCTCTTATATTGCAATAATCACCTACTGTATTTTTAATGCACTCAGAACAAATGTTTTATTACATAATAACAGTCACAAGTCTCCTTGTATTTCCAATGTAAAATGACAGATTTTAAATACTATAATCATAAAATCAGCCTATACATAATTACTATTTTTAGGTTAAATAAAATATCAACATTTTTTATTCATGTTTAGGTTAACATTTACATTCATCTGCTTGCAATATTTAGATTTGAATATATTATGAAAAAAAATTTTTAAAGAGTAGACATAAGACTAGCTCTTTCTTGACTGTCTTATGATCTCTACTACCCACTACCTTCACTACATAATTTAAAGAAAATCTCAAAATGATGCTAGTTGGATGATCCTATTATTACTGATTAGCTACATATCTGTGCCCAACTGTGACTTCATTTAGAATTGTGCTAAATGATTATTTATAACTAAAAAAAGCCATTTTATAGAATATTCTCTCGTTATAATTAATACATCATAAATCATTAGATTCTGGCACACTGAGATTGTCATCTGATTAGAACAGAGGATGCAAAGGCATCAAATCTATCTTTGGATCTTGATACACATAAACTACATACAAATGTGTCCTACAAACTAACGTTGATAACAGTGATAATATCTGTATTTTTCAAAGCCAATAAGAAGTACACCTTTCATAGACCATGACTGATGATTTTCTTTTAGGAGCAATCGCTCAGAAAAAAATACATATGTAAATAAATAACTTTCCTATTGATTTCTGAGAAACAGCTCTACCTTTGATTTGTGTCACACATTTTTAGACATCTTGGCTTTAAAATACATCAAAAAGAAGTTATGCTCACATTTTGTTACAAACGATTACTTTCCCTAACCAGCTCCATCTTGTGTAACATTTCTTTTCATGTAATATTAAATTATGCACTCTGGGATTTTGTACAGTTTGTTCTTTTTTAATCTATCAGTTACCAGTAGAAAGTTCAGCCTTTCTTAGTAAAAATTCTATCTTTACTGCAGTGAGAGCTAGTTACAACTTCCTCATAAATCTGAAAATAGAGTAGTCCCATAGCTTCTCTTTTCTTGGACTAAATGTTTCCAAATGCATTTATCCTTCATTATAACTTAAGCAGAAAGGAGTACTGATAACACATAAGTTTTCAATTCATGTACATCAGTGAAGTAAAGTAATTTTAACATATTTATACATTTTTACAAAGAGCATCATGAATTTGTATAACAGTTTGAAGATAATCAATAGAACACAGAAGTTTAGAGATGTAGCAAGATTTAAGGATTATTTAATTAAAGTCTAACATCTCATTTTATAGACAACACTAACTTTCAGAAAAGAGGACTAACTTTTTGTACATACTTTACACAATCAGATAAAAATGAGAGGTTTAAAAAAAGGACTGAGATATAAGCTAATAAAGCATAATTATTCTATTATTCACTCATTGGATAATTATAGGATTGTTTTGATCAGTGATATATTTAACAAGAAGGTAGCAATAACATGATAGATCATGATCATCTGATGCTCTCATATAATATTTACATTAGAGAATTTGAGAGTTAGTTTTCAGCTCTGTAAATCTTACAATAGTATGATATTCAGTAATTTGGTTCTTTGAAATAGAAAAATTCCACAAATATTAAAACCTGCATTTTATTGGGTCTAAAGGATATGAATATCATGAACTGTCCAAAAATTAGTTAAGTACAGATTTAAATAAGGACCTTTCAGAAAAAAAAAATGTAATTGTGTGGGCAAGCACCTTCATTTGATACACTTTGGGATGGGTGGTCATATATATATACATATATATACATATATATATTTGATATTCAATTTCATACCTTCATTATAAGGTAGTAGGCATACATGAGACTGAAAAGTTAAAATCTTATCTTGTAATTGTAAGTTAGAAAGGCCAACTATAATGTCTTCTGTGGAAATTCATCATGTTCCATACTGTTGATAGGATTTTTTTTTCAGTACCAGGTATCGAACCCAGGACCCTGCAGTTGCCAGCCATATTGTGGATGGAACTCAAAGCTGCTGGTATGACACTGATGTTCAGGGTCATTGCTTTTGTCAATCTATATCCTTACCTTACTGTAACATGTGTTTTAGTATTTGAGACACTGTCTACAGAGTTTTTATTTGAGCTGGGTATTTTTAATTTAGGTTGACTGGTAATAAAATACAATTCAAAGCCAACTGTCAGGTGAATGAGCTAAATGAGAGCTTTGTCTTATAAAGTCTCTGCTTCAAATTATTTTCTGGTATTTGAAAGAGTTGTATATCTTCAATTGTGGTAGTTAGAACTTGACTAGAAACAATGGCTGTTGTGCATGGATTCTTTATGCCACTTACTATTGGGTAATTTGTTTTAAAATTCCATTAAATGATATTCTTTCACTTTTTTGAGTACTACAATTCTTTCCTGAGGGAACAATGATCTTCTCTTCAGCTTTTTTATTCCTGCATACCACAGAGAAGCTAAAACAAAAAGACATGATGCTTCTGCGCACATGGTTTGCATGATGCTCATTTTATTATATCCATATTTTCCATTTCTAAAATACTTCCTCATATTCCTCTTTTTCCTTCTGCTACAAAAAAGAGCTTCCAATTAATGTTTTTCTTTATGAACCATCCTGAGACCCTGGTTTTCATCTATTATATGTGGTCTTAATAATATGTCACATGGAGTTAGAAAAATTTCAACTGGTTAATCATCCTTAAATTTCCAACAATCCCTTCACATTTCCTCTTAGAGTCCTAATCACTTGTTATTTATATTCTCCAAAATATTTCTTTATTTGGATTATTCATGATATCACGTGATGACCAGTTATGTCCTATTGGTGGTAAGCATGGCAATGTCATGTGCTTCAACAGTTTTATCAGCTCATACATTAATTTAAATATAAAGGAATTTTATAGCCACAATATAGGAAAAGAAGGACAAAAACTAGCACACTTGCTTAATTTTTAAAAAGATATTTTGGAACAAGAGGAAAAGAAAGAGAAAAGTTAATCTAAGCTAGCATGGACAACATATCTAAAAATGTATCTTGTTTTAAAATAAATGCCTTATGTGCTTTATGCTTTTTAGCCTAATAGTCTGGCTGTTAATCTGTATGTATTATAATTAAATTCATAAGAATTTATAAATAAATGTATCTGATGCTGGCAAAAAGGAAAGAAGGGCAAAAGGAAACAAAAGAACTAAGATGGCTTCTATACCTGTAACAATTCCCCACAATGAATGGAATCATTATGAATGGTAAAGATGCATGAAAAAAACTCCTGCAAAACAACTTATAAAGAGGAAAGAAAAGATATTTGTTAAAAATATGCTGCTTTCAGGGCTGGGCATATAACTTAGTATCACACTGTCTGGCTGGCAAGCACAAGGCCATGAGTTTGATTCCCAGTACCCAAAATAAAACACTATCTAAAAATATGCTGCTTTCTTCAAAAAGTGTTTTTATGTGTTCTAAGTGATCTTGTAACCTACAACATACATATAAACTTCTTTTCTTGGGAATTAGCCACCTTAAAGTGCCCCAGTAGAAAGGAAAGACTACTATCCTGGGATCTGAAGACAACTGCCTACTGATCTGTTGCTTAATTATGTTATATAAGAATAGAGAAAATAGGCTGGGTATATTGGCCCATGTTTAGAGTCCTAGCACTGAGGCAGGAGGATGTCATGAGAGGCCAGCCTGGTCTACATAACAAGCTTAAGTCAAGCATGGAATATACAGCAAGATACTGTCTTAAAAAATATATAGAATATTTCAGACATTGGATGGTTATTGTGGAGTGAAGTCTCTTACTATAAAGTGAAGTCTCCTCTATAGAATGCCAGACAACTTTGTGTGGCATATAGTAGGTATTCAGTTCAATCAGCATGCTAGCTGGCTAGAAATCTGAATCTTAGCTGCATATGCTTAATAAACGCATTGCAATATATCAAGCTTAGCCAGACAGAGAAGTCTCTCTCTTCACTATTTTTCCCCTTAGGTAAACAGCCTTGTGTAATGTGTCTGTAGGTCCCTCAAATACAACTCAGCAGTAAAGGTCAAGTACGAGCTACTGAGTAGTAAGAACAAGGGAGGGAGAATGAGAGAATAACAAGCATATATTCTGCTGTTTATTTAGTGGAGGCAAAGAATTCATATTGTGAAAAGATTTAAAAGTGCAGATTGTGAAGATTTACAAGGAAGAGATTTCTTGTTTTCTCATTACTATAATAAACAATGATCAAAACTGCTTCATCAGACTTATGGTATATAAAGAAGGAAGCTACAACTTTAATTAAGTCTTTGATTTATAGATAATGTTGCAATATCACAAACAATGAACATCATATTGCACCATAATCTGTTTGCAAAGATATGTGTATTTGTTTTAGGGGTGTGATGGGTAACCAGTTTTCATTCCATTCATTTCCAACTCATATGCATTTAAATAACTATTCAGAAAGAAAATGCAAGTGAACATTAAACTACTTCCATTTCTTCAAATCCTCTTCCAATAGATGTCAACATATGCACATTATCATATATATATAATCAGTGTTTATATACTCTCTTGGGATCTAAGTCTTTCATTTAACATTGTTTCATGTATATATTTTCAAGCAATGGCACCACCATCGAAGTGTACCTGTTTCTCTAGATCTTCTCCAGCATACCATCTTATGTTTAGACATTAAAATAAATCTGTGCTTCTATGATTATGTCACTGTCATTTGCATTTCTTTATATTTTGGCAATAGTATTATTTTCCATATTGTGACTTAGTATGTATGTATTTTACATGTAAACTTTCTTTCTTCATTTCTGCCTATGTGAACTACCTTGTGAAACACATATGCTGGTCCTTCAAACATATTATGTCCAGTGTGAACATAAGTAAATAATTTGTCCTGCAAATGTACATATAGCATGTTTTCAATGCATTTTTTAAAAAACTGAATATTCTCTAAGGTCCAAATATGAAAACAGTAGGAATTTTGTCTCCTACATACTTGGATCATTTCAGCACAAAATACATATACATTGAATAAAAGGAGGAAAATTCAATGATTTTAAAGTCATATACTTGTGGTAGAATGCCAACTGGTGATCAACTTTTTAGCCCAGCTGCACCGAACTCATGTGGTGCTGGGTGTGGGAGGGCCCCCTGAGGACTGTTGCCAGCAGCATAAGAGGCAGGACTAGAGAAGCTGTTGAGAGGCTGCTAGGGAAGCTGTTGGGGAGCTGTTTGGAGAATCAGTTGGAGCTGTTGAAAGCTGTTGATTCTCTTGGGCCATTCTGCTGGAGGACTTGCCATGCTGGCATTCCTCAGGACCTCGGTTTTTTTCTTCAGAGGAAAAGCACCGGACCTTGTGTTTGCTGAGAATGCCTGCAGTTCATTATGGGGCATCCCCAGCCCTCATCTTGAGCACTGCTTCCTGGCTCCAGGGGGGAAGATGGTGCACTGGTCAGTCTCCTTGAGGAGCATGTCACATTGGCTTTCCTGAAGGGAACTCAGCATTCCTCATCCTCAGGGGAGTTCAGGATCTCACTGTTGCCAAAGATGGCTGTGGTACTTTTGGGGGGAGCTCTTGTTCTTACTTTGAGCATAGCTTACTGGCTCCCCTGCAAGCCCCTCAGCCTGCTAGCACAGATGATTCATCCTGCTGGCACAACTTCCTGGCTTCCACCACTGACCTTTGAACCTTCCCCATGCAGATCCATAAAGCAGGCCTGCATGAGACATCATCCTGGACTCTACAGACCTCCAATTGGACTTGTGGGAGGCATTGTTATGAGCTCTAGGTTTTCAGCTGGATTCATGCAGAATATTAGGATCCAGGCCCTCAGCTGGATTCTTTGGTCTTTTTGTGTGTGGACAGATTTCCTACATGCTTTGTGTAAGATTTTGGGTGATTCATTATAAAATAATCACTTGCAAAATCCCATACCATGACAGTAGTTGTATCCATATTTCAAGAAAGTTTCTATTCATATCTTCCTAAAATGCATACCAGATAACTGGTAGCTCTCCAACCTATTTTCTCCTAGAAAACAGGTGTTTTACTTTTAACATTAAAGTACTCTTTGTAGAGCACACAGTAGTCTAGGACACCTTCAAATAATAGAGTTTTACATAACAATGGAGGTAAATTATTACACTGGAAGTGAATATAAATATAACAGAGATCTAACAATTCTTGATACAGTATAACATTACAGTACCAAGTCGTGAAAACTGGAAACAAGCCTTTGAAATATCATTTAAAATTCTAGCACAGTAAATATCTAAGTATTGCATCACAAATATACAGATATAGTATCAATGATAAAAAATTGACCTGTTATGTAAATGGATATGTTGTGAGATAAAAATATATTGTAACCCTAGTGTATGAACATGAAGGAGTAAATAAGATCCCAAAGGTACAACAGATATTGTGAAAGGGAAAGTAATTGCTCAAAAAGGAATGAATAACTGCAATAAGGGAAGGGGAAAAGTAGTAAGGAAATGCAAGATAATTGTACTACTGATTTCTATTTGTTTATTGAAAGGAACAGTGAGTGTTTATGTTGTCTGATCAATGTTACATGCCTATATCTGGTAAGCTGAGCAACTACTTTGAAGATAACCACATGCAATATTATAACCATTGTTAATTTCCTATCATCTTGTTTTGAAATTATGTATCTCTTTTATTGGATTTTTTCTTGTCTTTTAAAACTTGACAGTGAGGCTATCATACACAGAGTAAAGTACTCATTTTTATCTAACAATTTAGGTGAATGTGAATACTCTATGAAATTGTTAGGTGATTTAAAAAAATGGTTCTGGTGCTTCTAGAAACATTGATGTCAGGCATAAGTGTGAAGAGTTTGAACAAAAGTGTTTTAAAAAATGGGATGGGAGGAGAGAAAAAGCACAATATGTTCATAAGGATATTGTATGCCATATGCAATTTAAATATATCTATGTAACTAAAGATTATGACTACATATTCCATTGCTCCAAATATATTTCTAAAAATCTATACACAGTCAAACTGGTGAAAAGCATTAAAAAAACAATTTTTTAGAAAACATAGGAGCTTCCCCACTTATTATGTAAGTGATAATCTTTTTGCATCCAGGGTCAATAGTTTAGAACAACAGAAAGAGTTGCCATTTATTTATCATTTAATAGATGTCACACACTTTATGACATATTTGCATATATTGTCTCAATAATTCTTCAGTCATTTTATAAAAGATGAGTGAGTCGCCAAGAACAAAAAGCTTGCTGAAAATACTGAATAGTATTTTCCTGTCTCCATTATTCATGTCCGCAGTGTTTAAAGGATATTCCTTGCTGTGGTTTAAATATTTGCATCCTTCCAAAATTTACGTTGAGACTTAATTCCTATTGTGGTAATATTAATAAGTAAATGGAACTGCCCTACCAATTTGATTTGAAACTGTCTCATTGCTATTTATTTCTCAACAAAATTATGGAGGAAAAGAATAAATAAATAAATAAATAAATAAATATGAAGTAAGGCTTCTGGGGAAGTAGTTAAATTATGAGGACTCAACTGCTATGAATGGGATGAATGTCCTTACAAAAAAAACTGCAGAGAGCTTCCTGGACCTTTCACTCCTGTCATGTGAAGAGACCAACATATTTCCCTTTTACCACATAAGGGTACAGCAAGAGGCACCATTTTCAAATCAGAGTATGTTTTCATCAAACTTTGAATCTTCAGCACCTGATCTTCTGTTTTCTATCCTCCAAAGACCAGTGAGCAAAAACTCTGTTTATTACCCTGGGGACAGTTTTGATAGATTTTTTAAGTCTAGCTCTGCTTTGTCCAATTATTTTTATGTCCTTAGTTTTCCTCTGTGTAGTATCAGAAGAAGGCAAGCTACTCCATGGCTCTGCTGTTTTCTTTCTTTACTCTTTCTCTTTTCTCCAAATAAAGCCTAGTTAACCTCTACCCTTTCAAATATTGAATTTATCTCAGTTTTGTTTCTATATTTCTGTGACAGTTTCTGTTTTACATTTATTTCTCATCTCAAATGTCCTTTATAAATAAATATTGCTCATTTTTTACTAGAAAAAATTTTGTTTATTAGTTATCCATCCCAAAGCATTTTCTTACAGCAGTAAAACAGGCTAAGATACTTTTCAATGTCAAAATGCTTAGGTTTAGTAAACAGATTCACATCTATTTTATCCAGATTCTATAATTTCTGGGTCTCTCAATATAGTCTCATATTTTCAAATACAAGAGCCCTAATTGTTTTAGACTTATATAAAAGAGAATCTTCATAATTTTAGACTCAATAAAAATAGCCCATTTCTAGCTTGATAAGCAGCAGCCATTTTTTTAAGGATCATTAACCAGAATTACTTTCAATATTTCCTCCAGCCAGGAGGATCCTAACCTGTACTAAGGAAGTAAAATGTTTTCTATTTTTTGCAAATCTCTTTCCTGATGCCAAACAGCAGATGTTGACCACTAGTGTGCATACTATCTTTCTGAGATGATTCTTTTTTGGAATCTTTATGTATCATTTCTAGATCCTTTTCAAGATTGAAGAGGCAAAGTCAGAGCCTGCCAGCCTGTGAATGCATGCTAGTTTCTTCTAGTTTCATTTTTCTCTATACATCCTCAGTCTATGCTGAAGCTATTCTGCAACTTCTCAGCCTACTCAGGCGCCCCAGGAGAGCTTCCTGCAGCAGATCCCTGTTTGGTTGGCATTTCACTTTCACTGAACTCAAACAGCTGAATGTCAACTGTTAACTCTTACTTCACTTTGCTTAACTTTCTCAGGATAAATCACTTCTTCAAAATAATTTAAGTGATAATGTTTGGAATTGAAGAAGAAATGTTAAGTGTAAAATTATTTTCCAATTTGAAGAATGCATGCTCCATGCAGTGCCACTTTAAAAAAAAATCACCATTCCTCACAGAGACAATGAAATGTGGATCACAGTATCAGCCAAGAATTAAATGTGCTATTGGCCTCTCCTATCTCTGAAAGCATAAACTTAAGTTTTAATCTGCCAAATACACTAAGCTACATCTCCTTTCACTGTTATCAGTCCTTTTAATTTGTCATCCCATCCCAAGTTGCATTGTAATTCTATAGGCCTCTTCCATATTTAAAGAGCTTAATGTTGAATATAACATGTTTAAAATGTTTGTTTCCTGCTGGGAAGCCTTGTTAATTTTTATAGGATTCTCTTTTCAGGTTTAGATATAAATAAAATAGGCCTTCTCAGTTATGTCTCAATTGTGTGAAGGCTTATTATTAAATTCAAAATAAATTAGCAGAATTCGAATTTTCTGATGGGTATTCCAATTAAAAAATCACTATTAAGTTCTGTTGTACTTACTTGCTATAGGAAGAAAATATAACTCCACAGGATTTTGGTTGTTTTGTTTTGCAAAACACAAACAATTTGCACATACCAAGTATACTTACTTGGGGAATGTCTATGGATCTAACAGAAGATTGTTGTCTACTCATCTATAGCCTAGACCAGTGGTGCTACACCTATGGCAATTGTGCTACTGTGGGCTATTTGTTATCACGGAAAGCTCTAAAAGATTCACTACCACTGGCCTAGACAAACACTGAGTGCACAATAACAGAGTTGCATTAAAAGTTCTCTAAATTTTTAAAAAAATTATTCATTTATTTGGTACAGGGTCTCACTTCTCAGCTTAGACTAGTAGTGATCCTCCTGTCTTAGCCTCTCAGACACTGGGATTACAGGAATGTTCCACCATGCCCAGTTTCAGCGGACCAGCACGACATGTAGTGCCAGTGATCAAACCCGAGTCCTTGTACTTACAAGGTATGCAATGAGACTACTGAGCTATTTCCCCAGTCCAGCTATCTAAATTTTTAAGTTAGATCTTGAATATAGTTTTCTTCTGTCAATTAAAATCTGGAATATTAGGCTCAAACCCCACATCACAAGTAGAAACTTCAAGGTATATTAGGAACACTAAATTTGGACTCAGAAGCTTTAGGCTCAAATTCTGGTTCAGCCCCATTCAAATCAGGGAATTAAAGTAAATCAGCCTGTCTAATCCTCAGTCTCTTCATCATCAAAATGAAGTATTTTATTCACTCATTTCTCATGAGGATCAACACAATGTTGTAAAATTAAGTGAGTATATAAACAATACTTTACCAGGAAACTAGAAAATTTTCTTGTAATTGATTGCATTAATGATAATGCCTATCTAAATGAGACTCTTTCAAATAGGCTAATATATATTTTTATCCTGTTTATTTTATACTACGATACTTTAAAAATAATCATGGTTTTATGAAAACCACAGTAAAAATTGTCCATGCAGCCATAATGATAAACATAAAAGAAACAACCTTCTTGTTTTTATTTTGCCATTTTTACTTTAGTTGAGATTCTGCAGAACAAGTCACTCTGATTTTAAAACCAAGATATCAGTTAAAATTGTCATAATCTAGAAATGTTTGCAAGTCCAACAGGAAGTTTTAGCAAATGTCAGGGTGCCTCTAAGGCAGGGAAGATCCTCAAGATAGATAATGGTTCAAGAGGGTAGTACTGAAGACACAACCCAGTGCTGAGAATGGTCTGCTTGATGCTTAAAGGTCAAGCAGCACAAATTTAATGTGAGCAAGAAAGTAAAAAAGTCACTTGGCATTGTGATTGGTGATGATGAATGGGTACAGAATAATTTAAGAAAGATGAAGTTAACTAACACATTTCAAGTGGTGGCAAAAAAGATATTTTCAACCATTTTCCTTCCTTTCTAACAAGTAAATAACTTAGAAAAGTCAACAACTAAAAATACAGCACAGGCAGCAGTCACCCATAGACTACTGTTGTTGAGCCACATTTAAAAGGCACCAAGACAGATGATTATGTTTACAGACTTTCAGAGAAGAAACATTATCTCTACACTTCCATTAAGAATGGCCCTTTTCTTTTGACCATTGTTAATTTCCTATTATCTTGTATTGAAATTCTATATCATTGTTTTTATTCTTTTTTCTTTAAAATAATAAAAGAGGGTTGGCCAGGTAGCTCAGCAGAGTAAAGCACCTGCTTAGGCAGAGCATTGCGTCCAGTTTTTGTTACCCAGTGTGCCATGCCAGCCCCACCTCCAGGTGAGACTGGGCATGGTAGTGCACACCTGTAATTCCAGCACTTGGGAGGCTGAAAACAGGAGAATCACTATGACTCAGACCTACGCAGTGATACCCTGTACCAAACGCATTAAAAAAAAAACCATAAAATAAAAAGAGTGGTACTATTGGTATGTCTATCACTGGCTGTTAAATTGTTGATTTTTGCTTTTAAAGCAGAACAAATGCATGCATCAAGAGACTAGAAAAAACAGAAGAGAAGTAGATTCAGGTGCATGATATCAAATCAAATGGCACACTTCATCAATATGACAAATGAATAGTGATATACACTACAGATGGTGGAAATACCCACTATCAATGACAGTAAGATATTCCCAGGAAGAGGAAATTAAAGGACATTCCCAGTCAGATGTTTCAAAGAATTATAGGAAATGCTGACATATATGGTGAGGCATGATAATCATCCCTTTATGTTGAAATATGAATATACAGTGGTTAGTCTAATAAAATTCTTATTCATATAAGAGCCCATTCCAGGATATAATTAGAGCTGAAGCTAAAGTTTTCTCATGTAGTGTCATTATAGCATGAAGAAGAAAGTAAATTCTTTGAGAAAGAGATGATGCATTTAATTTCATTTTTAATATAGTCAGAGCATTAAAATACTTATCCTCTGGGCTTTGCACAAGTTAGAGTATAAGCTATTTGTGGGCTGGTTTCCTACATCATCTTATGTTTTAGCACCTATATAGGAGCTGTGTTCAATAAAAGTATGTTAAATGAAATTTACATATACTTGTATGGGAATTAGAATCTCATGTAGAAACAGAAAGATAATCATATAGACAAAAAGTGGATACAGATGCTAGGCATGTGGATAAGGGATGACAGGAGCACTTTTTACTGCCTCTCTGGGACCTGATGCTATTCTTGAAGTACAGATGATACTCCTAAAGAGCTGAGATACAGAGTGGCATAAAGAGAAAATGAAATTTGATCTAAGTCTTGAAAAATGGGTAAGATTGGAAGTTCCCTTTCAATACTTCTTAGCAGCAGGTTCTAAGCTGTGACTTTGTTCTTAATCCATTCAATTTAATAGACATTTATCATAATAGTCATATAGTTATAAATAAAAATTTAGCTTGTAAAATACAGATATAATATTATCATATGGATACTTGTGAATGCTTATTATTTTCTGATAAAAATGTGAGTTATAGTAACTTATGCTAAATTTGTTTTGTTTTGTCATACTATCAGTCTTGTTTTTACTTAGATTAATCCAACTGAAGAGTTAGATGATGTGGCAAGAAGAGTTATTGAAACTATTATTAATTATAACTTATCACCGCAAATCTGAATTGTCTCAGTTTGATATAGTAATAAAGAGATCATTTTGATGTTGATTCTAATGTCAAATAAGAGCCATTATCTATAACCCCAATTTGACTCTTGTGAATTTGAAGGAAACTATTTTCATTTGTCTCACAGTAAGCAAATGCTGTGGATTTGACCATATATATTTCCTCTAAAGAAAGATCATTCTTGTCCTTTATGTATCTGGCTTAAATACAAATTGTTTTGGAGAATCTTTCTCTGTGTTAGAATACAAGTGTTTGAAAACCATTGCTACAGTCTCTTCCTTTAATTTATTTTTGGAAATTTCTTGTATGAAGCCCAAATTTAATCATGGCACTTTTCTGCTTAAAATTTTTCAGTGGGTCCTATGCCACATATAGAGTCCAACTCCTTTATAGCAGAACCATTCTTCACTGCTGTCCAACTCATTAGCCTAACCTACAACTGTGGTTCTTTCATTCTGACATTAAGACACACAAATTTAATTTCTTACATTTTTGAGACTTTGGCATAGTCCTTATCTCTCTGATCTATGTCCAATACCTAGAGTTTGAATACACTGGACAGCTTCCTTTTCCCTAAAAAAAATCAGTTAGGGATACTTTATAGTTCAACTTAAATAGGTAGCATTTTTTGGCGGCTTTGTTCTCTTCCCCACTGCATACTTGGTTCTTGTACTGTCCTGTCCAGCACCCTGTACCACTATTAATCTGATTCAATACAAATTAATGAGTTTCTTCTTGTTGTTTTCACCTTGGTCTCCTGAAATACACTGAGTTATATGAGGATGGGAATATGTTCTAACATATCTTTAACCTACTACTTAGGATAGGGTATATTTCACAGATGTTAAGTAATACAAACTTAAGGAATAAATTAAAAAGTAACTAATTCAGAATTCATCATAGTTGCCTAGGAACAAATATTGATGTTTACTTTTGTTTGGAGAACCCCTTCCCCAAAGATAAAGTAAAATTAATAGTATACAAAAGATTATTCAGAGAATATCTAAAATGCTTGAGTAAACTTTTCAAACCTCCAAGCATCAATTTACATACAATTGTTATGCTAATTAAAATTTAACCACAATTGTTCTTGACATTGAATTCTTAGGATCTTTTCTAGGCAATTAAAAAAATTGTTTTAAATCTTTTATTTATGTATTTAGTGCAGTCTTGTTTTTACTTAGATTAATCCAACTGAAGAGTTAGATGATGTGGCAAGAAGAGTTATTGAAACTATTATTAATTATAACTTATCACTGCAAATCTGAATTGTCTCAGTGTGATATAATAATAACGAGATCATTTTGATGCTGATTCTAATGTCAAATAAGAGCCATTATCTATAACCCCAATTTGACTCTTGTGAATTTGAAGGAAACTATTTTCATTAATCTCATAGTAAGCAAATGCTGTGCAGGTTGGACTCACAGTGATCCTGTCTTAGCCTCCCCAGCAATGGGATTACAGGTGTGCATCACCATGCCCGATTTCTGTGGCAGGTTTGGGGCAGGACCAGTACAGCATGATGTAACAGGGATTGAGCCTGGGTCATTATGCTTGCCAGACAGGTTCTTAGACGGCTGAACTATCTCCCTAGCCCTTACTAGGCAGTTGTTAAATTGATTAAAGTCTGTTAATGTAGTTTGTACTCCTATATACAGGAGAGAAAAGAATTTTCTTAAAATATTCTGTGAATGAAATAAATTTTTTTCAAAATGAAAACAATCTTTCCAAATTTGCAAGATGTCTTTTAATTACTGTTTCACTTCAGTTTTTGTGTTAAATACATTGTTACTTAAAGGATTAAAAATACCCATAACAGTGGTAGAGACATTCTGTTATACATTATGAAGCTTCAGTTCTTTGACATAAAATAGGTTCTCTACCATGCACCAAATACGATTTATCGTTCCCTATATAATCACTCTAAATAGTATTCTTCCATGCCTTTAAGTCAAGTTACACAATGCTTACCTTTCTTGAGAGATACAAGGTCTTTTCCTAATGCTGTGTGTGTGTGTGTGTGTGTGTGTGTGTGTGTGTGTGTGTGTATGTGTGTGTGTGTGTATAGCTGCTTTTTTCTGGAAGGGGCTTTGCACACTCATAACCATGAATTTGTCCATAAGCTCCAAAATCCTTTGCTCCATAAATCAGAGTCAGCACTATAGTGAAGTTTTTGGTTACATTAGACAATTTTTGTTACTCTTTTCTTTATGTGCTCATAGTATTTTGCTGAGACTATAGATTTACAATGCTACAATTATATACTAACATCTACCCCAATTTTAATGAAATCTTTGCATGCAAAAAATGCATGTTCTTCATCTTCTCATCTCTAGCATCTAGGATTATTTTGGGTACAAAGAAGGCATTGTATATGGTGCCTATTTTGCCTCTCACCTTTTCAGTTGGCTTATTTTTGTTATCTCCCTCACTTAAAAACTGTAGCATGAAATAAAACACAATGTTGAAAGTAAAGAAAGACTACATTTCTTACAGGTTGCTATATAGCTCCTATTCTGAAGAATATAGAAGCAGTTTTCAGTCAATGGACATACAGCTATTTCTATGTGGACATTAAAGTTAGCATCATAAAGAAGCAATAGAGCTCAATGAATCCCATATTTTTCCTCTCTTCCAGTGACAGGTTTAAGTTAAGAGAGACACAGTTGAATTATGACAGATTTTAAACTGGAAAAAGATGCACATTAATGATTCAGACACTAGAAACAAAGATTGTGAAGTACTAAAGTAACCTATACCAAATATCCTACTAGTCTGCTTTTAAAGAGCTTTAGGAAAAACTTAGCTGATACCAATTTATAATACCCATTCTGCTGATGAATATTCACCCTCACACTAACATCAAGAAAGAGCTACCTCATTGGGAAATATTTATTATATCAACAGTGGCTCTTATCTGGGTGACTTCTGTGAAACAGAACAGTCTGTAGGTGACTCTTGAGATATTTGACATTGTTTGCTATTATTTCTGTAGTACAGATTTGCAGTAAGTGTGATCACTTATTTTGTGCCAGAAACTAATCTAAGTGCATTATAAATTATCCTAACCTTCATATCCTCAGGAAACAGATCATTTGACTATCTCCATTTTACAGCTAGAGGAAATGAGGTACAGAGAGGTCAAGCATCTTGTCCAAGTCAAACCTAGTTATTCCTTCCTCTGTAACCTCTGCATAAGACATTTCCACCTTTCAGTGATTTTTTGAAGATTTTACACTACTGTGGGTCCAGAGTAGAGGAAATTTTTAGCCTTCCCCAATGTATTGGATTATTTATTAGTTTCTCAATTCATAAGACTTCATGATTTATTCAGTATCTAAGGAGTGAGAACACTTATAGTAGATACTGCTGAAAATGTAAGTGGAATGAATATGTTCTTTTTCTTCTGAGAGCTAGAAATGGGTTAAGCATTAAGGCCCTATGTAGACAAAAGAAGAATTTACAGATATTTATAAAGCTGTATCAAGCAGTAAAAAAGAAGGAAGGTATTTGGATTTCCGTCCAACTATAAATTAGAAGTATGATCTGTGAGGCAGTCACTACACATGCTTCCGTAGAACCTCCATGCCTGCAAAAAGAAACATGTAGCATTTCAGGCATATATCTAATTGAAGCGGTCTCTGATATTTCATCCATCATGAGAGCAGGAGTAGCTCTTAGTTATACCACATACCACCATAGTATATCAATATAGGGGTGAAGAATATACATGGCATATATATATATATATATATATATATATATATATTATATATATATATATATAAACATTTACCTGAACACACATACACTGATATGCAAATAGAAATTCTTGAGAGTTTACTATATACAAGCAACTGTGCTGAAAACTTTACATGAATAAATTCATAAATCATATCACTATATTACAAGTATGAAAAACATAGGATCTTTGTTATGTAAAGCTTATACCTAAAAGTCCTCTTAATGTGTCATGTGTTTATAGGGGGGACTTCTGGAAGATGATTGGATCATGGGTCAGTCCATTTATGAGTGCATAGTTGAACTATTATGCAAGTATCACTATTAGTGTCATTTATGGAGGAGGTAGTGTGGTATACAGCAATATAGTAAACAAATGTGAAGACTTCAGATACAGTTTCTGGCTGGTACCATAGCCATGTAACTAACTATATATAATTTGAGGTATGCCTCACTATGGTTGGGATGAGCCCTAAGCAACATTTATATATTAAAGGCTCAGTTCCCAGGATAGCACTACTGGGAGGCAGTGGGACTTTTAAAATATCTCTGAGGGTGTACCCTCCAAGAATACTGTGAGATCACACTCTTCCTTTCTGCTTACTGACTCAAGAAAATATGAGAAATTCCTCTGATATATGTTCCTTCCTGTACAATCTACCACCCCTCACCAGGGTCCAAAAAGTGGGTCTGCCCAGTCATAGAAATAAGTCTTTAAGTTACAAATTAAATGAAGCTTTCCTCATTATAAGCTGATTTCTTCAGGTATTTTGTTGTAGCAGTATAAATATGACCAACAGAAGCTGTATTGATCAGTTTTCCTATTGCTGTATGAAATACCCAATACCTGTGACTTAAAGGAATACAGGCTTAATATAGTTCATCCTAGTTTATGGTTTCAGGGGGTTTATTCAACAGTCAGCTGGGCCCAAGACAGAAATGGCACAGCAGAAGAGCCTGGTGGAGGAAAGCTGCTCAATCCATGATACTCAACAGACAGGGAGGGAGCAGAGGGTGGGGGCGGGAGGGAGGGAGGGAGAGAAGGAGGGATGCAGAGAGACAGAGAGAAAGAGACAGACTGACAGAGACAGAGACACAGAGATAGAGAGAACAAAAGAGCTGAGGACAAAAATACAACCTTCCAGTTCTTGCCCCAGTTAGCCACCTTTTGTAATCCACCTTCTCACTGTTCATCCAACTATGAACTCATAAATGGATTAAGCCACTGGTAAGTATAGTTCTCTCATGATTCAAGCATTTTCCACAAGTCCCCCCTCTGAATGCATGACACACTTAAAGGACATTTTAGATATAAACCTTACATAATAGAGATCCTATGTTTTATCATACTATCTTAAAATACTTTTACCTTTGAATGTCATCAATCATATTTTTAACTTATTGCATAAAGCATTTTAAAGTCAACCAGAGAACAAAATCATGAATGTAGTTAAATGTCAGAAGCTTCAATTTTGTGTTTCAGTACTGGGCCACACTGCACTTGATTATTTTTCCTTTTAGCAATCTACTTCAGCCTTAAGCAACTGCTGTATATACAAGTTCGCTAGTAGAAAGTCCATTGTATTTATAATTAAGGAAGTCTTAGAAGTTAAATAATATAATAATTTTCCATTGTAATAATAAGAGATAAATCCTTATCAATACAGAGTAAAATGTCTGGTTTATTGGCTGATTTGTGATATGTAAACAACACCCAATTTTCTGTCATGTGTAACAAGGAAATAAAATCAAATGTTTTGAAAATGTAGCGAATGTTTAATTATCTATTTTGAAGCAATATATTTCATATCCTTGGCACATTCTGATAAGCTAACACACTTGTAGAGGAACAATTGTATAATCAAAGTTAAAAATACATCCTGTACATGAAACTGTAGTAGAATAACATAAATCCTTGTTCTTTAATATAAACGATGTTATAGGCTAAATTGTGTTTCCCTTTAAGCTCTTATTGAACCACCTTTAAAGCAGTGATAAAGCTAATATGGGTTCACTATGGTGGACCCTAATGTAATTTGATATGTCTTTAAAAGAGAAAAGAGGGGTGGGAATGTGGTTTCATGGGAGAGCACTTGCCTGGTATGTGCAAAGCCTGGGCTTGAGTCTCAGAAGAGGAAAGAGGGAGGGAGCACAGGAGGAAGAGAAGAAAGAAGAAATAAATATATTAAGATACATACAAGATAGACAGAGGGATGGCCATGAGAAAACATTGAAGATGTAGTTATCGGCAAGTGAAGGAAAGATTTGAGCCTGAAGCTGCTTTGCACTTCTAACCTCAAGAGTTGTAAGGAAATAAGTTTCATTTGTTAAGGTATCCAGTTTGCAATATTTGTTATGGAAGCCCTATCAACTATTGTCAGACCTCCAAAATCCTATGATAGAATTTCTTCTTTTGAGTTGTTTACATAGGGGCATATATATTGCTTTTCCAAATAGAACTGTACTATCATTAAGACAAATTTACAAACTGTAGCCATTGTGAATATTTTCTTTTTGGTTTATTTTATATAATTAAAATTGTATGCATAAAAAGAATAATGAATGAAGAGTAAAATGGGTTAAAGGTTGAATGTTGAGGCACTATTTCAAATGCATAAAAATATACTCTTCAAAATGGCTATTCTCCAATATATATTAGTACTCAAAGGTATGAGTCCATAACCATATGGAAATCCAGTATTTAATTTAGGTCTACTAATTACTTAAGTTATTGTTTTTTCTATTTCCAAATTTGATGTTTTGATTTTCATTTAACATTTTCCAAAAAAGTAACGTTTTCCTAAATATATATAATCATTTAATAGGGTTAATATATCTATCCTTCTCATTGCTATGGACTATAGTGCACAGAAAAACTCTATGAATAGTCTATTAATTAAATATATATACAAGAGCATAGAATATTGCTCAGTGATAAATATATTTTCCTATCATTCATGAAACTAAAAACCAAACCAAAACAAGCAACCAAACAACAAATTCAATGAACAGAATGGCCCCTTCTTAAATGGCTTCCTAAATTTCTATAATAAAAATCTCTGAATGTACACCTAGCAAGATCATGTAGGAATCACCAAATTCAACAACATGATTTCATACAAGGGAATACTACTAAGGTCTAGCAAGTCTAGTTATTAGACCAATGTCATACAATTGCAGACTAGAATTCATCTTCTGACAATATATATCTAAGTATAACAATGACATATCTTTATAGGGCCTTCTATAAATGAAGTGTTAAATAAATCATAGAAGGAAGAAAAAGGAAAGAAAAGAGCTAAAGATGACACAGCTATTTTACTAATAATAAAACTTCAGGAATTGCAAGATAGCTCAGCAGTCTAAAGTGCTTGCTTAGGCAAACTTAGGCAGCCATGGGAGACCACAGTTAGATCCCAGGACCACATAAGGCCCCAGCCCTGCCAGCAGGGCAGTCTGTGCCAGCCAAAAACAACCAACCAAGCAAACAAACAAACAAAAAACCCTTCAAATTTCAGTTTTAAAATTCATACAAAGAGACATTATCCAGGAAGCATTAGTGCTATTGTTCATCATCATTTGCAATTATGACAAGAAATAAAATCACATTTAGAATTCTAAGGTTGGTGTTATCAGACAAAACTGCAAAGTAGGTAAACTTCCCTTTGTTTCCTGCATTCCTTCCCTGCTGCTTTTCTGTGGATGTACGAGACTCTCATGTCTCTTTTCTCCCACTCCCTCTCCTTCTTCTTCTCCTTCCTCCACCTACCTTCTTTTTTTGACAGTACTGGGGATTGAACCCAGGTCCTTCATACTGCGTTACTCCTAAACCCCTTTTAAATATTTTTTCTTTTAATTTTGAGACAAAGTCTTACTAAGCTGTCCAAGTTGAGCTTGAAGTTCCAATCCTGCTTCAGCTTCTCAGTGTGGTGGGATTACAAGGATGTATCATCATGTCTGCTAATTCCCCATCAGACAGACTCAGACAGGCCTTCTCACTCCTTACACTCCCTTACTTCTTCCATTTGCCTGGCTCGTCAATAAAATATTCCATTCTTTCATATTCCAGAAAGTAGCCAGTGATATAGTTAACATGGAGGTGAGAAATATTGATAATATTAACTATCTTCCTCTATATTTTATAGGAAGGTCTTATTTAACATAAAAAAGAATCCTGAATTGATATATGACAAGTATTTGGGAGGTCTTTTGGGGACAAATGAATTGTCTTCATATTCTTTGTTACCCTCTCCTCAGAAGAATCTTCTTGAGAACTTCCCATTACACTTAGATTCTGAGTTTCAAATGCCTTGGGAAAAATGTAACTGAACTCAGAATGAAGAACCAATTGCCTGAAGTCTGTATATGAAAGAGATTGTCCTTAACTTATTACATACATATTTCTATAGTATTGCTTTTATAAAATTGTCCTATGTTTAGATAAAGATTTACATTAAGAGTGTTACACATTGACTTCCAAAAAGAAGTCTTAATTTAAAAACACATGGAAAGGAAGAGTTAATGCTTAATTTGTTGTCTCCCTTTTTCAATTCTTTTTCTTTTTTCTCTTCTTAATTTCTTATATTTTTTTCTTTTTTATTTCTTCTTCGAATTTTGCAGGTATATATCAGGTAATATGAACAAGTACTTCGCAGACACACTATGCATTACAACAAATACTGTCAATTCATATTATTTTGTTTAGGAAATTCTGTTTCATTTATAATTTTCTGTTTTAATACTATTTTGTACTCTCTTTTAACAATTAAAAAAACATATCTAGGCATTATTTTAATTGTTTTGTTTCTTAGAGGAAATCAGAAATAAAAATATGCATATGTACTTCTCTTGGAGGTGTACATAACTTAAAATATTATATTTTTGAGGATCATAAGTAAATTATTTTGTAGACTGCGGATCTGTGTGATGTTTTCTCATGATTTTACACAGGGTATTCATTTTTTTCAGAGAAGTCATTGCAGATTAAAAGAGGCTAAGTTCACATGAACAGAGAATTTTAAAATAAAGGATAACAGTAGGGGAACTGATGAAATTTGAATAAACCCTACAGTTTAAACAGTGTATCAGAAATATTAATTGACTGATGAAAAATTTACCTATATAAAAGAATATTATTTTGAAAAAATATAGTAGTCTTTACTTATCCAAAATTTTACTTTTCATGGTTTAATTTAAAATCAGCCAGAGTTCGAAAATATTAAAGAAAAATTCTAGAAATGAAAAATCCGAATTTAGACTGTACATCATTCTAAGTAGCATGATGAACTGTCATGACACTCTATCCTGCATATGGTATAAACAGGCCTTCACCTAATGGATTATATACTACCTGCACATGAGTCACTTAGGAAGTAACTGTCTTGGTCATCAGACCAACTGCTGTGTCATGCTTGTGTCCAACTAATCCTCCTGCAGTGACCTCATGTTTTGTCACAGTGTACCTCATTTCATCTCATTATGCAGCTAGTGTCAACTCACATCATCACAAGAAGGAAGCTATAGTATAATGAGTTATTCTGAGAGACACCACTGTCACATAACCTTTATAACTGCATGCTATTATAATTGTTGTATTTTATTACTATTTTTGTTAAAATCTTCCTCTAACTTATGAAGTTTATCATAGATGTATATGTAGGAAAAACAAAGTATATATAGAATTCATTAGTATTTATCATGTTAAGAATCCAGTGAGAATCTTAAATGTATTTTCCAGGAACAAAGGGCCTCTCTGATACACTCGTAAGTATTTAGGAATAAGGAAGGATCATATTACAACTTATTCTCAGATATCGAAAAGATTTTTGGGTGTATGTGTATACAAAGAAGCATAAAGTAAATGTGGTGAAATGTTAATATTTGAGAATCTGGATGGAGGGTATATAAAAATTCAGACAATTTTTTGTAATTTTTTCATGTCTGAAATTACTTCAGAATGAAATATTTTTAAAGCTACAGAATAGTTACAATATGTTTACATACAGGTTACTTCTACACTTACATATATACTTACAAATACGTGAAAGGCAAGTTTTAATCTTAAAATATTAATTTCTAGGATCAACTTTCCAATTAAAATTAAACCCAAATACGAAAGCCATTTAGCAAATCAGAGTATCTACAAATTAGTTCACAATAAGGGAAACTAAAGGAAAGCAATTCAATAAAAGTGAATTAGTAATCACAAAATATATTAGAAGTACTTTAGAATTCATTTCTTTTAAAATCTAGTATAAACATTTTGTTGGTACTTGGTACAAGTAACTCAGAAAAAGTCTGAAATTGTTTACCTTTGAAAAGTAACATATGTAGGAATTCATTTTATTTCATTTGAAAGCAACTTAGAACTTTGTTAGGACATCTCTTCAGTTCTTAACTGGCATAAGAAAAAGCTTTCAAAAGCATTATACAATGTTTACATTAATCTTTATCCTTTGGCTAAATAAGCCATTTTCCAGTAGACCAAATTATATTGTGCTTTTATAGATTCTTTTTAAGGTATCATCGTGAAAAGAGAACATAAACAAAATTATATATGCTAATACATAAAGCCATTCACAAGAAATGAGAAGCTATTATACTTTGTTCTAAAGTCACTTTGAACTTTGGATAGAAGTGGAGTTATACTTAATCCTCAATGCCCACATCACTGTATATTCAATTAAATTAGATTAGAAAACTAGGTCATATCATTAAGTGCTAGTGGCCTTTCATGATTAAAGAAAAGCAACGTGGCTTCCAGAACCCTCCTGACATGGTATTCTTTCTTGCCAAAGGCATCCCTACTCTAGAGCATTAAAAAGGGGGCTCAAAACTAGAACTCACAACAAAGGTGCTCAGGAGAATTATAAAACTATATAGTGATTTATATAGTTTGGGGAAAGTTGTATCATTATGTAATCAAGAAAAGGTAGAACAAATTCTCTTTAATACAAATGACTTTAAAATCTGTATGATCACCAAATATGTGTGTATGTGTGACAGAGACACACACATATACACACAAAGTAAGATGAATGAATGAATAAATGAATGGACTCAAGTGTTTGGCTTTGAATTGTACAAAACACTTTGACATCTCTGGATCTATTCTTTTTCTCAGAAAGGAGTGGTTTCAAATGTCAGATATTAGAGCAGTGGTTATAACTTAGATGTTTCTCAGTAACCACTTGAGCTTTTCCCTTAACCCTGATGAACCAAGACCAGTTCACAGGAAGTGATGCCCAATTCTCTGTAACTTATTTATGGAGATCAAATATAAGTAAGATTCTGAAACAGAGCTATGACATGAAGCAGTACAGAAAGCAAAGCGTTCAGAATTAGATCTAAGGTCAACTCCTAACTCTTATGGTTTGCCAGCTGGATGATCTTAGGCACTATATTTAATTTTGTCAGGTCTTAATTTCTTCATGTATAAAATGAGGATGATGATACTTAGCCAATGAAAATCCTTAATAGAATCAACAAAGTGGCCTACAATTGCCCTACATTGATACAAAAGTCTTTGCTGTGTGGGTGAAGAGGTTATAATGCTGTAGACTGAAATCAAGTATGGAAAAACAAACACTTTCAAAAGTGATACTAGAACAAGTTTTTTTTTAAAGGGTTATTTACATCCAATCTGAAGCCTTATTTAAGCGGAGGCCTGGTTGTGAATCTAAATAGCTATGAAGAGAATAGTGCTTGTCATACATAACCACCATGTGCAGCAAAATATTATGGATTTGCTGACAATTCTCAATTATCCACAGATGAGTATCTAGCTTTTGGCCTTTACCACTGAATTCTCTCTAGTTCTTGTTGACTCATCTAATTCTTCTTGTTGACATTTATCATTTTTCCTTTTATGGTTTTTGGAAAACACAAACCAAAAGAGAAGATCTATTCAACTTAATCAGACAAAATGTTTCATATACAAAGAATAGTGCAAGTTAGACAAGTGTCTAAATTAGACAGAAGAAACTGCTTGTGCAGTTTTACCAGTAGGCTGGTGCTGCTATAGATCCCTAAGGACAGTGGGAGAAGCAGACAAAAATGTAAAGCATCCAGAGATCTGCAGCTCTTCTGACTGAGCTTCTTGTGTTAGATTTCATTCCTTCATGTGAAATACAATAGCTGTAGTACACGTGAACCACATCCATATTCAAAAGCTTAGTATAAAACCAAGTTCAGCGTAAAAATAATTTGGAGTGGTGTGTGTTACTTACTTTCTCTTAACTTATATAAAAGACACTTCAAGCCATGTGCTGCTTGGTATTTGAAGAAAAAAGGAGGGGGGCAAATGAGTGACACACCTAAGTTCATTCAGTAATACTGCACACAGCCGCAATGCACTGTCCACCTTAATGCCTCTCTGAATGTGACTATAATTCTCCACTGCCCAGTCGATGGATATCTTAGCAGCAGTCTCACAGCCAGATGTACTGATGGATACTGCATGGTGCGCCTGGGCTAAGAAAAAAGGAGTAGAGATGAAAGAAACCTACAAGATTTTATGCCTGTTTATCAGTGTCTCAATCATGTATACTGATTTAATGGTCCTTAAATCGAAGGTTATGGGACAGAAAGATATAGCTGAAACTAAAAATTAAGACCTACATTTTATTAATTTGATATGTTAGTTTCTCTGAGACAGAAATAAGATAGCCTGCTGGGGAGATGGCTCAGTAGAATAAGTGCTTCCCTGGAAAGTGCAAGGGCCTGAGTTCAATCCCCGGTTCTGCCAAAAAATAAAATAAAAATAAGTAATAAGGTAGCCTGCTTTTAGAGACTGAGTTGAAATGTAAATAATTGTTAAAATACCACTGTTTGACAATAATTCCATTTGGGGTAAGTATTGTTTACTTTAAAAACATTATTTAAACATCATTCAAATTTGTGCTACTGAATTGAGTCTTCCTTTGATTTCCATAGGATCACCTTATAGACTCAGGCGTATGACTTGGCTATATATTGTCTCATTTGAATTTAAGAAACTTCTTTAAGTTAATAAAAAAAAGGCCTGCTGAGTCCGCATGAGTACATCCGCTTGCTTCTCTGCCGCAGTCCACACCACTACCAGCTCGCCATGGATGATGTTGCTGCGCTCATTGTAGACAACGGCTCCAGCATGTGCGAGGCCAGCTTCACGGGAGATGATGCCCCCTGCGCCATCTTCCCCTCCATTGTGGGGCACCCAAAGCACCAGGGTGTCATGGTAGGCATGGGTCAGAAGGACTCCTATGTGGGAGATGAAGCCCACAGGAAGAGAGGCATCCTGTCCCTGAAGTACCCCATTGAGCACAGCATTGTCACCAACTGGGACAACATGGAGAAGATCTGACACCATACCTTCTATGAGTTGTGTGTGGCTCCTGAGAAGCAACCTGTTCTGCTGACCAATGCTCCTTTGAACCCCAAGGCTAACTGTGAGAAGACCCAGATCATGTTTGAGACCTTCAACACCCCAGCCATGTATGTGGCCATCCAGGCTGTGTTGTCTCAGTACACCTCTGGCCACACCACTGGCATTGTGATGGACTTTAGAGGCAGGGTCACCAACACTGTGCCCATCTATGATGGCTACGCCCTTCCCCACTCCATCCTGCATCTGGACCTGGCTGCCGGGACCTGTCAGACTACCGCATGAAGATCCTGACTGAGTGTGGCTACAGTTTTACCACCACAGCTGAATGGGAAATTGTGCATGACATCAAGGAAAAGCTGTGTTATGTTGCCCTGGACTTCGAGCAGGAAATGGCCACTACTGCCTCCTCCTCCTCCCTGGAGAAGAACTATGAGCTGCCCGACAGCCAGGTGATCACCATTGGCAACAAGTGGTTCCGCTGCCCAGAGGCTCTGTTCCAGCCCTCCTTCCTGGGCATGGAGTCCTGAGGCATCCATGAAACCACAACCCCATCATGAAGTGTGACGTTGACATCTGCAAGGACCTCTATGCCAACACAGTGCTCTCCGTGGTAACACCATGTACCCAGGCCTCGCCGACAGGGTGCAGGAGATCATGGCCCTGGCCCCCAGCACGATGAAGATCAAGATCATTGCTCCCCCGGAGCGCAAGTACTCTGTGTGGACTGGCAGCTGCATCTTGGCCTCGCTCTCCACCTTCCAGCAGATGTGGATTAGCAGGCAGGAGTAAGACTTTGGCCCCTCCATCGTGCACTGCAAATGCTTCTAGGTGGACTGTTACTTTGCAGTATTTCACCCTATCTTGACAAAAACCTAACTTGCGTGCAGAAAATGAGGTGAGATTGGCATGGCTTTATTTGTTCTTTTTCTTTTTTGTTTTGCTTTTTGTTTTGGCACTTTTGACCGGCGATTTAAAAACTGCAGGTGACATCAGTCAGTTGGAGTGAGCATCCCCAAAGGTCTACAATGTGGCTGAAGACTTTGATTACACATTGTTGTTGTTTTTTTTTTTTTTAATCATTCCAAATACTGGGGCTGGGGAGATGGCTCAATGGAATAAGCACTTTCCTGGCAAACGCAAGGGCCTAAGTTCAATCCCCAGTTCCGCAAAAAAAATCATTCCAAATATCATGAGATGCATTGTTACAGGAAGTCCCTCATCCTCCCAAAAGCTGCCCACCCTGCACAGAGGAGGGCCCCGGCCTCCCCGAGATATGCAGGGGAGGTGACAGCACTGCTTTTGTGTAAATTATGTAATGCAATTTTTTTTAATTTTCACCTTAATACTTTTTATTTTATTTTATTTTGAATGGTCAGCCATCATGGCCCCTTTTGTCCCCCAACTTGATGTATGAAGGCTTTTGGTCTCCCTGGGAGTGAGTTGAGGTGTGGAGGCAGCCAGGGCTAACCTGTACACTGACTTGAAAAGAGTTCAATAAAAGTGCACATCTTAAAGGACAAAAACTAAATAAATAAATAAAATAAAAATAGATTTTTTCTATCACTGACAATGAACTATACCCTTCCATTTTAATTCACTTAAAAAAGAAGAAAAATATTAAAAAGTAAAAAACAGCTTCTGAATTCATTTTTCCCCATTAAAACTAAGCTGAAAACTGGATATCCAATTTACTACCAAGAGGCTATTCAAATATTTCTGCTCAACCCCTCATTGCTTCTAAATTCACTCAAAGGCACGATTATTAATTCCTTCTGACAGAAAATCAAGATTTAATGAACAGCTGACAGCCCATAGGAATTACAGGGTGAAATTTAATATGATAGTTTTGACTAAATATTGTGCATTTACATATATGAGAAAAACACATGCAGAGTAATGAACTTACCATACATATTCATTCAGCTATTATATTTTTCTCTAATAATTAATTTTAAGACTTATACACATTATCAAGTTTTAAAAGAAAAAGTTACCATTTTTCCAGTATTAGTACTCAAGTCCATTTGGGCAAATGGCCACAGTACTTGCTTCTCTTTGTTTTTAATTCAACTAAATAGATATTTTCCAAGATACTACAGGAGGTGGAATAAAATGTTTCCATGACTTAGAACCTAATTAATGGTGAACACAAGATACAGAAACAACTTCTACCCACAGAAGAAAGAAGGTGCAATGGGGTAGGAATAAGGAGAGGTAGCACTTGTTTGGCAGTAAATGAGTATGGCTTAGTGGTTTGTTAATTCAGGAGGAAATTTTTTTGTGAAAGGAATTTGTGTTTGAAATGAGCCTTGAAGAATGCATAAGGTGAAAATGATGAACAAAGCCCTAGAGGTAGGAAAGGGAAGATATAGCCAGAGAAAAGGGCATCATTCATTTGGGCTGGAACACAGGTTCGAGGAAAGGAGTAGTGGCAATATAGACAGAAAAGTTCTATCAGAGGACACATTATAAAAAATCTTCTACACCAGGCCAATCAGTTGTTTATATTGAAGTGTTTTATGCTCGTCTCACCAACCATATCCTATGTACGTCAGGTGCAGAGACTATTTACATATACATCTTTGCTGTTGTCATGGCAGCCATGTATACTGTTTGTGTAGACAGTCGGTCAGCTTTACAAATCCAGGGAATTGAATAGATTGTAAACTGTTTTTCGTGGATTTTTATTAACTTTTGCTTAAGGCTTCTTTTTATTTTCCTTTTCTATTCATATGTGATTGCAATAAATAAATGCATAATAAATGCATTCATCATAGTGTATGGGTACACACACATATTGTATCCCCTTCCTTTCTCTCCTATATCTTCCAATCCTATCTCCATTAAGTCTCAGGCTTGAAATGGACTTTCTACTATGAAAACGTGGAGAGAATGTGCTAAGCCCAGTGATTCAGAGTCTTTTGAATCTCACCTAAAAAATGCCACTGTTGAAGCTCAGGAAGTCTATGCAGTCTGCTGGCCTTAAAAACAAAACTATTAAAGTAATATTTTGGGAACATTTTATATGAAAACTGAGTTGCGCTCAGTAAAAATGACATGGCCTAAATTATTTTATATAGGGTTTTAGCTTTTAGATATCCTTTGTAGGGAAATAATATCAAAGCGAAAACTGGTGTGGAATGGATAAGATGCAGCAACTTTGTACCTTTTGCCTTTCAGCCTCTCTTTTTAGAGGAAAACTACAACAGAATTAAAAGGAGCTTGTAACAATCAGCACATACATCTTATTTAGTTGGTAATGACAACTGAATTACTTTGCTTGGAGACATTCTAATACTGATTCATCATGGAAAATAATGTACATTTAAGTATGTATCTTGTCTATTTAATATTCTATAAATTTGCCAAAGAGTACACACTTTATATGTTTGGAATACAATATAAAAGATAAGCCCTACCAGTTTTCTCCTTCTCTTTTGGCTATAATTTCAGGACAAAGGTAGATAACAATAGGAAAGAACACTGCTTGGGTTTCTAATGAATAAATATAATATAAAATAGTCTTTCTTCTATTAAGGGTCAATAATTTACTTACAAAAATGTTACAACATATTAATAATATTATACTAGAGCAGTAAAGAATCAATTTACACAAAATGTTATTGATTTTTCTGAGAGCAATAGATAAACCACAGGCCCTGACACCAACAGGTACTCAATGTTTATTTAATTAATAAAAAATAAATATGTCTGATTGCTACTAGCATTTAAGAGACTCAAGAATATAATAAACATGCAAAAAACATAAAACATGCTAAACTAAGGTTCTACTAAGAATACTATAAGATGATATATATCAAAAGTGATTTTACCTAAGAATGTTAGACTTGTCATGATTTTTTCGTATTCCTTTAAATTCTGCGATAGACTAAATATGGACACATATGTGTAGCATCTCCCATCTAGAGGCTGAATCTACTTTACTACCTATTTAATCTTGATTTGTGCTTGTGGTGGCTCTGGCCAACAGAATGCAGTAAAATTGATATTGTATGACTTTTGACCCAGGCCTCAGGAGGCTGTAGATTCCCTTCTTCATTTCTTGGATCACTGCATTCTCCATGGGAGATGTCCAAACATCCCCCTGAAAAAAAAAATAACTGTGAGATTTGAAGTATTGGGCTGAGAGCGCCACCTAACTGCCAGACAGGTGAGCGAGTCTACCCTGTATCACTGTGTCCCTGTGAACCCTAAAGACAACAATAGTTGCATCAAGATTAACATGAGTTAATCTTGTCATATGCACGATCTGAGACCAGCACATACTGCAGAAGCGTGAATGATTATTATAAGCCATTACGTTTTTGGTAGTTTGTTACACACTAATAGAGCATAGACACATATTGCAATAACCTTCCATTTCTTTTTTCTATTCTGTTTTGCTAATTATTTCCCACTTTTTATCTTTGTCTTAGCCAATGTACCAAGTCTTTCTTGGCTTTTGAAAATATCCCTCTCTTGTTTTCTCTGTCATATATTGTGTATGAGTTTGATACTGAGTTTAGCATGTGTGTTTAAGATCAATACAAGAATACTGCATTCCAAGATAGAGAATTATATAACTATCTTCCCAAACTGTCAGATAAATAGATTATATGCTTCCTTTCACCATATGCCATAAATGTATAAGAATGTGAGAAAGTGCAATGAATGAAATGTCAGTTTTGTACCTAAAATACTATCAAGAAGCATACACTGCGAAGACTTTTTACCTTCAGTTCCAGGTAGCAGTGAAGAACCTTTTCAGAGCTGATGCCCTGAAGGAATGCACTTGCTTAGGTCAAAGTGGGTAAATTCTCATGGCCATGTGCAGATCTATTTATACATTATGCAAATAAAACGTGCATAGTATATTTGAGTTCTCCAAAGAACATTTAAGCCTGAAGTTCTGTGCCTCTACCACTTATTACCAATTACATTTTCATATAAGCCTCAGCTAGGTTCTTTTCCTTTTTCACCCATTACTCTTTTTCGAGCCCATGAACCTACTGCAAACCTTATGTCAGGCAGATTAACATGCATGGTTGTACCTATGTTACAAATTAATAATACCATAGCAACAGCTCTAAAATGGCAAGAAATCTTCTTAATGTTACACCAATCAGATAAAAGAATTTATTTCAAATCAGTGCTGCTGATTCACTGAAGTCATATGAACCCACACCATGCTTGCAAGTAGGCCCATATCTAAAAAGCAAAAGAAGAGTAGATCAACTATCTTCTCAACATTGTCTGGGGGTGAGTGTGTGGGAGAGCTTCTGGTTACCCTGTGCCGGCGGGACCTGCAGGTCCAAGCCCAGGCACAGCGTGGATGAGACCCTCTTCCACCCCCTTGGGATCCCCACCACCACTCCGCAGCACCCTCGTACGCTCCCCCCAAGTGAGAATTTCTGCTGCATTCTGGGGATCCCCAGATCCAGCCCTAGCCCAGGCCTGATGAGTGTGTGCGAGAGCTTCCTCTCCCCGCTACTCAGCATTGTCTGGGAGGAAATTTAAGTATCCCCTTTCCAACATGTATTCTTACAGGGTAAAAACCTTTTAAAGTTCAACATAATCCTAATTAGTAATTTAGACATAATACATCTATATTTTCATAAGGCAATAAAAAACATAAGCTGAATGTCCCTAACCCCCAAATCTAACATCTGACATCCAAACTCTTAAAACATTTTGCATGCTGACATATGTTACAAATAGAAAGTTCTGAAGCTGACCTCATGGGATAGCTTGCATTCAAAAGAGGCAACATTAAAATTACTGTGTAAGGGCCTGCCAAATAGCTCAGGGGAATAGAGCACCTGCAAGCAGATGCAGGGGCTGGGAGTTCAATCCCTGGGCCCGCTGTGCTGGCCCCAACCCCGGGAAATGCTGAGATAGCAATTGAGACTGGGCATGGTGGCACACACCTGTAATCCCAGCTCTTGGGAGACTGTAAACAGGTAGATCACTATGAGTCTGATCTAGTACTGAGGCCCTGAAAACCCTGTAGATCCTTCCCTAAAAAATACAAATAAAATAAAAAATAAAACTACTGTATAAAATCATCATCAGGTCCATTGTGTTACATATATGCCTTAAGTAACACAATGGATTTCATACTTAGACTTGTGTCCCATTGCTAGAATATCCTATTACATTTGTGGAAATGTTAAAAAATCAAAATAAAATGTGAAACTGGCAACACTTCTGGCCCCAAGCATTTCAGATAATACCTATTTAATCTGTATCTTTTTTCCCCCTGTATTTAGTACAGGGTCTACAGGGTCTCACTACATAGATCAGACTCATCGCTATTCTCCTATTTTCAGCCTCCCAAGAGCTGGGATTACAGGTACACACCACCATGCCCAGTCTCAATCACTGTCCTAGCATGCCCCAGGGGTGGGGCTGGTACCGGTACAGCACCCCAGGATCAAACCCTGGCCAGTGCACTGTGCCTAAGCAGGTGTTTAGTCTGCTGAGCTATCTGGCTGGCCTTGTATCTTTTCTTAAACTGTAGAATATCATTTATCTTTGCCTTTGTAGCTTTTTCTCTGTCATTATACCTTTTGGTTGAATAGTTCATGAATCTGCCTCATCCTCACTCCTTTCACACTGTATGGGATTTGTAGGCATTGTTGACAGGCAAGAAGATTTGAGACATTGTACATTTGCTTTCCTCTGTGATAGGTATTTGTTTTTACTTTTCCAAGATTGATATGACATTAGGATATGACTTTGTGAATTTATAATGATTCCTCTAGTATCTATAAAACTCATTTCATCCTATTTAGAAAATGCTAAATGTAAATATTGCAGTGAAAAAATGCTGACTATCCTTGTAAGGATCTAAATGGATTGGGCCATTTGCTAAATGTAATTTACTCTGTTATCATCTTTTAAAAAATATTTATTTAGTTATTTGGTGCAGCATCTCAGTATGCAGCTCAGACTCTAGTGATCCTCCTGTCTCAGCCACACCAGCACTGGGATTACAGGTGTGTGCCAACGCACCCAGTTTCAGTGGTTGGCATGGCTCACCAGGGGTTCCCAGGCTAGTAAGTTTATATAGATCCATATACTAAGTGAATCTTAAGGTAATTGCCAAGTCACTTGTTTGCTCCTTGTGTGCAATTGCTTTAAATCTAAATTGTTCTGCTTTCAGGAATGACATAGGCTGATGCTATAGTCATATCTTGGGTGTCCCCTAAAAGCCTCATGTGCTTGGGATGTAAATGGATCATGGGGGTGACATAATCATTAGTGGATTGGTTTCTCTATTCTTTCAAAAATATTTTAATATACATGCTAATTTGTTTCATTTATACACCTAATTTCTATTAGTTCACTGAAGATAAATTTAAGTTTGAACTTGAAAATATTTTCAGGACTAGGCTTTCAGGAACTTTAATATAATTAAAGATTAGTGTCAAGAAAAGAGAGGGACTATAGTTTTTTAGAACTTACACTCTGAAGAACTTTAGACCTTTTATGTAGACCTATTTGGGAGATCTAATGTTAATAGAAAAGTCTGACTACAATTTTTTCAGATTATAATGCCCCACTGCCATCATTATAGCTAGACTGGGCATAATCTGGCCACCAACAATTTTTCTGTCCATTGATAAGCTTTTTTCAGATATAATATACATGAAGCTATATAACTTAAATATAAGGAATCAAACTCAGGATCTTGCACTTGCCAGGTAGGTGCTGTGCCAGTGAGCTACATTTCTGGCTAACATTTATGTTTTGGTTGAATTACAAAACCACTTGTCGTAATGTAGTGAGTAGATAGAAATATTATAGGCAGTCAGACAGGGCAGGGCTCACAAGAACAATTTGGAAGACAAAGTGACTTTGCAATTTTGGAAGACACAGATTTCAAGACAGAAGAGCAAACAAATACAGTCACATACTTCCCTAGGGATGGGCATCAGGGATTGATATTCTAAATAGGTATCTATCACCTTGAAAGAGCCCAAATGAATCACTAGCCCAACCCTGAACAGGAAAAGACCCCATCTCTTTCTCAAGTCTGCTTGCTAACTTTACTTGCTTCCCCATTTGGTTCTGTATTTAATCAATTTTACTTCAGCAATGGTGCTTGTAATCTCATTGGTTGACCATAGTCCTGTTCCACCTCACAACTACCTGCAAGTTCTCATGGTTTTCACCTTAGATCCACCTCACCTCAAAGCATGATGTTACTCTATAAAAGTGCCTGGAAGAGACAGCTTCCTGAGGACAACCCACTTGGGCCCCCATTCTGTCCCCCTCTCTGATAGCTTTCTTTCCCCCAATAAATATATTCTGCTCTTAACCTTCATTTGTTCCTGAAATTCATTATTCAGTTTTAGAGAATACAAACTCATCCCAGGTAACTTTCAGGTCGGGAGTTTCATTCCCCTATATCATTATTATGTCAGTTTTTATATGTGAGGAATCTGAGCTTAGCGTAGGTGGTGCCTCTGACACAGGTCTTTTATAATTTTCTTTGAAGCCGTTGGCAAAAGCTTCCGTTTCATCTGTACATTAACCAGGGCTAAATCTTCTTCCCAAATCATTCACAGAGTTAATGACAGCCATGTTTGAGAACATGTGGACCTCTATATAAACTCCTTAAGTGTCCTCATAATATTCATGAGAGAGACAGAAAGATCAGAGAATCTGGAAGGAAATCATGATCTTTTATAACTTAATCTCAGAAGCAAATTTTACCATATTTTACTACTGTTGTCATCAGCTAAATTACATAGAAATACTATAGGTAGTCAGACAGGGCCAGGCCCTCAAGGAGACAAAACTGAAGACAAGGTGACTTAGCTACTTTGGAAGAGACAGACACTCCCACTTTGGCCCAGACCTCAAGACAAAAAAGGAAAAAATGCAGCCACATACTTCCCTAGAGATGGGCATCAGGGATTGATATTCTAAATAGGTATCAATTACCTTGAAAGAGCCCTGAAGAGTCATTAACCCAACTTCCAACAGGAAGAGACCCATCCCATATTCATGCCTTCTGGCTACATTACTGGCTTCCTCATTTGGTACTGGATTTAATCAATCTTACCTGAGCAATGGTGCTTATAATCTCATTGGCTGACTATAGTTTTGTCCCACCTCATGCCCACCAAAGCGAGTTACCATGTTCTCTACCTTAGACCCAGCTCACTGTATCATTTTACACTATAAAATTCCCTAGAAGAGACAGCTTCCTGGGGACAACCCACTTGGGGTCCCTCTCGGACAGAAACTTTCTTTCCCCCAATAAATATTCTTCTCTTAACCTCAATTTGTTACTAAAATTCATTCTTCAGTTTTAGAGAACACAAACTCATCCCAGGTACCTTTCAGGTTGGGAGTTTCATTTACCCTATATCACTATTAGCATGAAAGCCAAGAGGAAAGAACCTTAGAAGAAAGAACCTCAGAAAACCATCTTAGAATCTGCTTATCATGTGTACTAATGTTAAAATAAAGCCAACACCCCTACTTAAACAAACTTGAGCTTTACCATCACATCACCTAAGTGGTGTGTGCCTTTTCCAATCTGTCCATCATTTACCAGCTATGATTCTCAAATCTACTGCTTAAAATCTTTTAATGCTTCTATACAACTTAGAGAACAGTGTTGAAATTCCAAGTCTTGTTTTAAAATTTTTTTAAATATTTATTTACTTAGTTGTCATGTATTTATTTATTTATTTGGTACAGGGTATCACCACACACTTTAGACTCATAGTGAGCTTTCTGTCTCAGCCTCCCCAGTGCTGGGTTTACAGCCTGTACCACCACACTCAGTTTCGATGGCCGGCTCAGCATGCTAAGGGCAGGTTGGCACAGCATGCAGTACTGGAGATCGAACCCAGGTCCTTGTGTTTGCCAGGTGGGTACTTACACGGCCTAGCTGTCTCCCTAGCCCTCCAAGTCCATATTCAGTCTGGATATGCCTGACTTCTCATTCTACTTACACAAAACTACTTTAAACCACTGAACATTTTCCACCTTTCTGCTCTATATTTGAAATAGCTCTTTTACCATACCTTCTTTATCTTTCTATTCTATTTTAGTTAATGAACTTTAATCCACTCATTTGGGACACAATTCAAATACTTTTCCAGCCATGAATGCTTCCAAGATGCCCCTAATAAAACTCAGCTCTTTCATCTATATAATCATATTTTAGTTTTCATCTCTAGTCAGAATTATAGATATGTGCAATAACAAAACTATTTGAGTGTTTGCATCCCACAGTGAACTGTATACTCCTTGCAGAGATAGCAATCATGATTTACTCGGCTTACTTTTTAACCTTTAGAGAAACTATCATGATATCTTCTTTTTCATTCTGTAGCAAATACAAGGATTTTAGACTTAATTACTTGTGCATAATTTTGTATAATTGAGAACTGTGTTGAATCTCATTCAATCTGATGATATATTGTTAGGTAGGAAAATTTTATGAGATTTCAGGGTATACAATTCTCAATCTAACCTGTAAACTTACTTGAAAAATATGTTATTTATTTAGTATTTACTCAGAAATGTATTCAGAGATGGTATGAAGCCAAAATGCCATAGAAGGCCCAGGGAGACAATTCAGCTGCATAAGTCCCGGCAAGGTCCTGTGTTAGATCCCCCGGTACCACACACACACACACACACACACACACACACACACACAAAGCCATGGAAAGAAGAGGCAAATTATCCAGTGCAGAAATTCTAGAATATTTGAAAGTATCCATGTTATATTATACTCTGGTACAAACATAAAATGGTTAGTTGTCTTTCAGTATATTTGTCACAACTGCACAGTATTGTATTTAAAATTGGTTGACAAAAACACGGAGGATAATTTTCACATAGTTAAAATGTTTAAACATCAGAATGATGGAATTTTTAAGTTGAAAAGCTGACTCCTATGTTATTTGCCAGGGCCAGTAGTGCTAATGTGTCTCCTTAGGCTCCGTAACACATCCGAGTGTTTTAATAACAGGAGTGCTTATTCATAGAAATCTTCACATTTCACATTTAAGGCAAAAAAGGTACTGAATTTTTAGAGATTAATTTTGTCTTTGTTCATAGACTGTTGTGTCCAGCTTGAGTTTACAATGATATCATTTTAACCTTATAGTCTTTATGATACCTAGTTGCAGTTTTCTTGAATTCCTCATTTAGTGAACTGCATACCTATCAGATTTCCTTGGTATTACAAGTATTTACTTTATATGGTATATCCAAAAAGGATAAGGAAATTATATTTGTTAGAAAATACTTTTCCTATGAATGCTTAAGGAGTTAGAATGAATACTTGGTTGTTCATGTGAATTGTGTCCATTGATGTTACCAGATACTGGGGCCATACACTTTTAATAATTTTTTATTATTTTCAAATTTTCTATAACATTTAGTACCTGAAATAGTAATGATTATCAGTCTCTCATCAAATATCAAATTACATTTGTATACTTTGCCATTTAAATATTATGCATGTAGATGGTACTAACATTGGGCAATACCTATTCCTTATCACACCTAAAATATTTATAGTACTTTATATTTTCACAAACTTTCTACTAGTTTTAAGAATTTCAATTTCATATCATGTCAAATTTAAATTTCCCAATATACCTATTTTTAAATTAAGCTTTTTCAAATAGGAATTTAGGTTTAAACAAAAATTTCAAAGATAATATAAGCGCTCTGCTCTGCCCTCTGCCCACTTATTCCATAATAGCTTCTTCCTGCCCTAGGATCTCATCCAGGGTATCATGTCACTTGCAGCTATTACATCTCTTTGGGTTTCTCTAGACCATGGCACTTTCTCACTTTCCTTGCATGTGACGGTCCTGAAATTTTTAAGTAATAACAGTGAAATGTTTAGTAGAATGACCTACACTTTGGTATTTTCTAAAAAAGTTTTCCTCGTGATTAGACTGGAGTTATATGTGGGACAGAGAGGTAAAATGCTCTTTTATCACATGAAGAGAATATAATATCTACCTGCATTATCACTAGTGATGTTAACCTTGAACCACCTGGTGGACCAACCTAATTTGCATAATTTTTGTTTTTCCAAAAGGCACCAGAGACCTAATGAAGTAATGAAAAAATTGTCAAGGTTTATGGGAATGTTGAAATTATTTTTTGATGAAATGCTAAAATTGTTTTTATTTATGGAGAATGATTAAGTATAAATGATTATATTTTAAACATTTTTTTTAATTTTATTTATTTATTTGAGAGAGAGAGAGAGAGAGAGAGAGAGAGAGAGAGAGAGAGAGGCCAGCTCAGCCCACCAGGGGGCAGGGCTGGCTGGCATGTGGTGCTGGGGGACTGAACCGCGGTCCCTGATGCTTTTGCCAAGCTTGTTCTAAGTAGGTGCTCTAGACCACCGAGCCATCTCTCCAGCCCTAAATGATTATATTTTAAACATAAAAGATTAAAATTAGGGTTGTTACCCTGAATGGAATTTGTCTTTTAAATATTTCACTAATATACAAAATATTTATTGCAATAGCTGCAAATATACTTTACTGAAGGGATAGTGTTATAAAAATTAACTTTTTCATGGTAATGTTTGACAAGTCTCATTTCTAATTCTAAAATATGACCAGGATATTTTATTAAATAAATGATACACATGATTTATAATAATAAAATTTTTTTAAAGTTAAAATACATATATGCAATTCTAGCTACAAAGGATTTAGGTAACTTGGAAGAACAGAAAGGAAGAATAGAAAAATATAAAGTAGATAAAAAATGACTGAATGGATGAAAAGTAGGTGGGGCAAAAAGCAAATGAAGTTTCCAGAAAAATAAAGTGGTTGGATACTATGGAATCATGTCATTAAGTAATTTAAAATGCTCTTATTGTTTTTCAGAAGCAATGAGGGCCAGGGATATAGCTCAGCAGTGAGTGTAAGTGCCTGCCTGGCAAGCACAATGTCCTGAGCCTGTGCCCTGGTATCAAAAAAAAAAAAAAAAAAGAAGCAATGAAAATTTGATTAGACTTAGAGTACAACTTGCTGGAGAGCATATATAAAGACTTCCAAAGGAAAGAGTCATTTGCTTATAACTTCTGCTCATTTTAATTGAGGTAGAGTGAGTAGACTACTTAGTGAATGCAGATTACTGTCATTCCATTGAGAATGATTTCCTTTATTACAATGCTGTCACAGTAAATCAACTGTATTTAGAAAATTACCAGAATATATCATTGGGCTCCCTCACACACTCCATTCCATAAAAAATGAACATAAGATAATTTGGAACTATTATAGTAAAGACTAGTTCAGGTAAGAGTCATCAATAGTTGTTGAATGCAAAGGAGGAGTTGATGTAAAACAATATATTTACATGGTCTAAAGTAGAGACACCAGGCAACGTATTGATCAGATGATCAAAACCAACACCACCAACGACAGACGGAAAAACATTATGTGCCTACATAAATCTTCACAGTGACATACACTGTTTATGTGGTATACCAAACAGGAGTGCATAACCTCAATTAATCATGAGAGAAATGTAAATTGAGGAATATTTTGTAAAATAACTGAACAGCAATTTTCATATTTAACAATATGATGCTTAGTTATACTTTATATATTTGGGGTTTTCATATATGAGAAACAATGCTTTTGTGTTTGATTTATTTCACTTAACGTTATAGTCATAAGGTGCATCCAGGTTCCTACAAATGAGTTTATCCTTCTTCATGGTATAGTACTGCACTAGTATAAATACCACACTTTCTTTATATACTCATCTGTCAATGGACGTATAGGCTGCTTCCAAGATAGAGTGATTATGAATTGTGCTGCTATACACAGGAGTTTGCATGTATCACTGCAATATGATGTATGTAACTGAGGAAGATAGCCAGAAGGGGAATGGCTGGGTCAAATGGGACCTCTAGTTTTAGTTTTGTGAGGAATCTCCACACTGATTTCCACAGTGGTTGTATGATTCTACATCCCCACCAGCAGTGGATGAGGGTTCCTTTTCTCCCACAGTCTCCCCATCATTTGTTATTATTTGATTTCTTAAAGCTAGCCATTCATTCTGGGGTGAGATGAAATCTCAGAATTGTCTAATTTGCATTTGTTGAATTCCAAACACATGAAGTCTTGGGGGATAATTAAAGCATATCCACACCACAGCAATAGTGATTTTAAGTAAAGGGAACACAGGAAATTTCAGTATTATTCTTACAACTTTCTGTAAATTAGAAACTGCAAAAGTTTAAAAAATAGAAATAAAGATGGGGTTTGGAAACCTAACTATCTACTGAAAACTAAGGAATTTCTCTAGATATTTAAACAAAACAGACAATAAAAAACCTTCTAAGGGTCAATCTCAATCTCAAGGAATCCTCATTTGGCATAATCACCTTTCTGGTCTCCAGACAGTATATAAGTCTTAGAGGGGCTTCTCCTGCTGGGGCAAAACTAATGTTTTCAGATAAGTTTTACGTTATGTTAAGTGAAGATATGGAATGCTTATCAGAGTAAGAATATTTTCAGAGTATGCTAGTCACTCTTACTTCAGTTGTAGTCAATTAATACACTTTTTTCAAATATTATCACAAGAAAAGATAGTGGGATCAAAGCAGCCTTTAATTCTGGACTGGGAATTTATTGTTTGGATTTTGTTAACCTATTTCTCTTTCCCATTCCTCATCATTATTTGCTGGCAGAACTACTTCCTCTGATTCAAATAGCCAGTTTGCCCATGTAGGGAAAAGCCTCTTCCTGGGAATGACAGTGGGCTACAATTCAAGATGGGATCGGATTTAGTGACACTTCAGATGTGGCCTACACTAGAATGCAAAATAAAATGTAGAAGTTTTATAGCTCATCAAACTGCCTCTGCTTTCACTCTAAAAAAATGTTCCAAAATGTTCAAGCTAACTTTTCAGAAATATTATAGTTGTAAAATCTGTGACACCAGTAATAGTTGTGCCAAGCATGGGTTTTATTTTAGTAAGTTGTTTACCTATGCCAGTATTTAAGTGTACTTCTGTGCAAAATGATTTGGATAATAGTTCTCTTTATAGAAAAATCAATGTACCCAAATAGTCATAAAATATAACTGTGTGCACATGTACATGCATTATGCAAGTACAAACAGATCTATATTGTGCCAAATGTGATCTAATCCTGGAAGTTCTCATTCTGTATATGATATTAAAAATGCTAAAGAGGCTTTGTTGCTCAGAGTAGTCATACATGTTACTTCTAGCAAATTATATATAATATGTAATATCAAAATGAAAATATTCTAGATTAATAGTGCAATAAAAAGATGATGCAAGGGAGACTTTCAGAAAACAAAACAGATTTTAAAATTCTAGAGTTTTAGTTACAAGTAATTATAAACGCAATTCCAAGCACTTAAAATGAATTTTTTTCAGTGGTTAGTTATATTAGAAAAGCTATTATTGCAAATGGTGATGACTAATAAATTGTAATAATCAACTCCCTAAACATTAGATGGTAATATTAGAATAAGCAGTCTATGTGATAAAAGAAACCTGTTTTTTAACGCTGAAAACTTATTTCAATAAGGCACTGTGTTGGTGTGTAGGTAGATACACACAGGTAAAAAACTGAAATAAAAAAGGAAGCAAAACCTTGAAAAGGGGGAACAGAATGCAGAGTGGGGTTAAGGAAAGGGGGAAGAGATGTGAAGGGAAATCTCTACATTGCTACAGCCCATGGAAACTCACTTGCACTAGGTGCTCTCACCAGAGGATGAAGGTCAATCATTAGGAAAATAGAAAATCTAATGTTTTATTAACATCCAATTTTGCTACCTACAAACACCTAATGTGAATTGCTTTAACTCAAAAAACAAGATCAAATGCAAATAGATAGCTCTGTGTTAAAAAATAGAAAGTTATATGATGTTTAATGAAATCTTAATGAATATTCTATCTTTGGGAGATTATCTTGATATTCTTATGATCAACTACCCACCGCTGTCCCTATACTCTCCATGACAGCTCCTTCCTCTGGCCTGTTCTTATGCATCTATGACAATCATTGGCTTTAGATGTCTTCCTCAAAATAGTAATAAAAATCAATTCAATAATACCAGCTCAGTTATGATAAATAACATTTAATTCCATACTTTTCTCTGCCCAGCAGCTCCTAGGCTTTCATCTTCTTCATGCAGTTACTCCTGCTATATTTGTTCTCCTGTGTTCAAAGGCATATCCTGCCCCACAAGCCTTTTACTTTCCTTTTATCTCACGGCCTCCTCCAGTCCTAACCTATTTCTCTCATTAGCCTGGAGTCCATGGTTGATCTATTGCTTTGGTGCAGGTACTGGTGACTCAATAACTCAACAACCATTATCAGTTATCTTCTCTCTTGCCTTTAGATGTGACTGACCTAAATATCCTGTTTGCTAGGCTCTTTTTGCAGCTAGACATGTAGCACAGTTTTGTCAGTGAGATGTAACTGCATGTTTTCTTGGAAAAATAACACATCCACCTGGCATTTTCCTCTCTCTACTTTCTTCCTGCTTTGAATGCAGATATGATGGCTAGACCTGTGGTAGCTATTTTATGACCGTGAAAGAAAAGTAAAAGAGGAGATCTAGCTCTAAAATAATGGAACCACTGGATAAAAAGAGGGGCCACCTACTTTTTCATTACATTAGAATAATTAATATGTCTTAAGTGAACTTGAGCTAATTTAGTTCAACTGAAGAAATTCTAACCCTTTCTTTCTAATCCCTCCATCTCATTCTACATTTTATTTCTCTAAAACTTTCCTAATAAGCTCTATCTATAGGGCCAACCAAATAGCTTAGCAGATGAAAGCGCCTGCTTAACCAGATACAGGGGCCAGGAATTCCATGCCCAGGTCTGCCATTCCGGCCTCACCCCTGGGGTGCACTGAGACAGCAATTGAGATAAGCCGTGGTGGCACGTGCCTGTAATCCCAGCTCTTGAGAGGCTGTAAACAGGAGGATCAGAGGGGGGGGGGGGAGAGCTACCCACTCAGCCGCCCCCCCCCCCCGCCTATCCCTCTCTCGGGACAGGAGCTTTCTTTCTCTCAATAAATATATTCTGCTCATAACCTCAAAAAAACAAAATAAAACAAAACAAAACAGGAGGATCACTGTCAGTCTGATCAACACAGTGAGACCCTGTACACCATATCTGAAAATGCAAAAAAAAAAAAAAATCATCTATACTCTTATTGTTACTATGCCTTCTATGCCCACAACTTCAATGAAATGGCACCCAAATTTACCAGCTGACTTGAAAAATCCCAAGGACTTCTTAGTACTAACCTTTCTAGTGCCTAAATGCAAAAGACCACTCCATAGCGTAAGTATTATCAACCACTCCCTTCTGAATGAGATGGTTTGCAGTATTCTGCTGCTATATTCTTACCTTGCTTAGTATCCTTTAACCTTAAAGTCTACCAGAATGTTAATATTTTGATAATTTGCAGGCCTACATTGTCTGGGTTTTTCCTTGGTTCACTTTTTTCACAAGCCTATGAATGCTCGATATAATACAAACATTTTATCTGAAAAAGTATAAAGGCTCTGGGTGATATTTTCCTCTAGAGAGTGTTCATGCTATCATTTGTAGGAATCTAGACTAGAAGAAGCTTGCCTTACCTAATCAAGGAGGGGAATAACCACAAGGTTGAGTTGTACACTTTCAAAAGTTCAGTCTAAATCAAGTGAAATCCCCACCTCCTTTCAGAATGGGCTCTTTAGGGGTTCCAACTAAATCCTGGTATAGTTCTTGGGGCTGCTTCTGTGCACAAGGCAATAAAGCTTGGGTTTTGTTTCTTCAGTGCTATGAGGCTGGGAACAACCTGCACTTTGCTTCACAGTCACTTTCTATGTGGCTACTTAGGCATTCTTATGACATGGGCAGCTTAAGAATTGGACAACTACCTGAAGGTAAAATTACTGAGTGCTAACTTCATTTCTCTATTTATTCCTTCTCTTCAGCACTTTGTCCCTTTAAGTGCTGACCACTCTTGACAGTCTCTTTTCTCTCTCTCTCTCTCTCTCTCTCTCTCTCTCTCTCTCTCTCTCTCTCTCTCTCTCTCTCTCTATTTCTCCCCAGTCCATGACTAGCTGAAACCTCTGGTAACTTCTCTGTATCATTCATTCATCAGGAATATGAAAATATCCCAAAGGAAAATATACCTCACTTTTTTTGTCACTCTCCTTATCGTGATTTTGAGCTTCTCAAGCCCTGGCTACTTTCCAATGCCTAGATAAAGATGTTCTATCTTTTATCTGGAATATGTGAATGTTCTTGGTACAACACTGTACTGCCACAAGTTACATCACTGTTTCCTAGTCTTCTCCTAGGCTTGTTGCCATATTGCTGAGTTGTAAACATTGTTTATTTTGCTATGAATATTTGCCTCTCACTTCACTTCTTTGCTCCTGTTTCACTCCTACACATCTTTCAGAATCAGTTTAGGATGTTCTAGGAAACATTTCTGTCTTTCCTGCCCTTCTTTCCTTTCCATGAGACGGAGTCTTACTATGTTGCCCAGGCTGACCTTGAAACTGTGACCCTCCTATCTCAGCTTGCAAAGTATCTGGGATTATAAGAACATTCCAAAATGCCCTGTTAGTCCCCAAAGTCAGACGACCATTGTATACATGCCTTTCATAGTATCTCCACATTAACACTTATCACAACTGATTATTCTTATCTACTTATCATTATAATTTCCACACACTCTGCAAAACATGAGATAATATCATGCTTCTTACTGTATTCCCAGTATTTTTTTCTCTGTGTCTATAAGCACTCAGCAAAGTTCCTAGCACATAGCACAATATAAAATTGTTCAATGAATGTTTGGTAATCAGTCGTTGAACAGCAAAAAGAACTATGTAGCTCATTTTACTTTCTTTTTCCTCCTCAGAATAATGATACTCTGAGGAGCTCCTCATCTCCTTTTCTTACTGACAGTTCAATCAACGTGATCTTGGGACATTTATCACAGGTGTATAATTTTGGAACCACATTCAAGTAAAAATCAATCTCAATAAAACGTGATTGAAAACTATAAATATAGTTACTGAGTTCTTTTTAAGGATACCAAAGGAAGACTCCATTTATAAGCTGTGACAAAACTGAAGGCATTTTTTCTATATCACTTTCTAATTCAACCTTTCACACCTGTCTTAAAGTAGCACACTCTCAACATTTTCTTTCCTAGTCCAAATCTATCGCAGATGGCTGTGAAAAAGGAGCAAATAACCGTCCATCTACCTCAGCTAATGTAAGTTTTGTTGCTTACTCTGTCATCCCTATACTATCTTTTAAAGTGACTTGACTTAGTTTCTTGAATTTGTTAAAACTTCTCTATTTATATATGCAGGCTCAGAAACCCCTCCTTTTCCTTTGGAATGGTGGTACTTGTCCAATGCCTAAATACATAGTTTTTTATCTTTCACACTTGCATAGAAGTTTTCTCTTTTTTAAAAGTTCCCCCTGGCACCATATGTACTTATCTTCATCCATCTCCCTTGTTTTACCTTGATAATTAGCTAAAAATCTATCACAATCAGTATAATAGTCTCAGAATAAATCCATTCTTAGTGAAAAAGGGAAGTATATGGTCACAAGTTTTAAAAATTAATTTGATAAAAAATGTGACATTTAAAATTTTGAAAATTGTGCAAGAATGCCATTATTAGATGTCATAAAATTTGTTTATATTTCCTCTCATCTTATAAAGAAACCTGTTTGTTCTGAGTTGCTGTTACTCAAGTCAAAATTGTAAAATTTTCTTATTCCACACTATCACTTTGGTGTCAGTACTACTAGTGTTAGTAGTATCAAAATATGTTTCACTGCAAATGTACAATATTTCAGTGACATTACTGGCTACCCTGTGGTAGCCCAACTGCCATCTATATCATAATGAGTGTAAAAATACATTCTGGGTTCCAAACAACTACCATTCAATTGAAGCTTTCTCATGTGAGGAATCAGATTCATACAATAATATGCCTTACATTTGTCTACAAAGTAGATATAAGACAGGGACTGCCTATCCTTGAAAAAACACTTGCTAGTATGTTGCTCTTAATCAGGGGAAAAATATGTAGGAATGATGAGGTTCCATGCCTGGATTTCTCTGCGTTGCCTTAAATTATATCCCTCCTTTCTGCCAAACTTGATTTATGTAATCCTAAAGAAAATTCCATCGATATAACAGATGTTCCATTTTAAATCTTTTTAGAATTAATTTTAGCACATAATACACCAGTTAAGTATACAGGTTATAGAGACCTATTAATAATTTTAGTAATCACAGGTTTTAGGAATCAAGTATATGTATGGGGCTGGATGTTTTCTTTTCAAAGTTCTAGCTAATGCATTTTAAGTGTTTCTTTTGCTAGCAATGGACTTAATCAACATGTTCTATGCCATTACCTTGCAGGATTAGTTAGATTGTGAGCAATAGAAAAGGAAGTGAGCAGTGGCTCTTCCTAGGGTTACAGTTGCCATACCAGAACAATTGACGAATTGGAAGAGAGTGAATGAGGAATAATCTTAAGTATAGTGCTTAAATGGCTAAGGATAGAATCATACTTGGGTAGCAACAGAAATGAGACTATAGAAATGATGAACAGGACAATGGCTTGTAGATCACCACACAGAAAATTACAATATACAGTAGGAGTGAGGGCCTAGGAAGGGTAGAAACCTAAGTGGTTGTATTCAAATTAGAGCATGTTAGAGAACCTAGAGTAACAATAGTTTCAAGACATAATGGAATGTGCATGGAGATCACTGGATCTATGGATGCTAGAATGCATTAGAAAGAGCAAGTACTGTACTGAGGAATCAGGGCCAAGGACCTCCAATAAGCTTGTTTGCCTCTATCTGATCTGAAAAGTATGGAGGGGTTGGCATGGCACTCAGATGGAAAGGGACACATGAGTAGAAAGCATTGGAATTTCCCACCAAATTGATTTCAAAGTTCACCAGGCAATAATAACAAAAGTCTTACAAGAAAAGAACTCCTTTCTGGGCTGGAATTATCACAGGGAAATTTTGTGAAAGCCCTGTGAGACAGAAATTTGACTCAGCAAGCTGCTAGCTTTTGGGGATCTCCAATGGTATGAAAGGAAATAGCCACAACTTCAATAATAAAGTAGGAAAGACCTTCTTGAATCTCTTGTGTAAAATATTAAAACATCTTGCATTCTTTTGTTGTGAACAGCACCTCCATTTTTCTGTACGTTTAGTTCAAGATTGCTACTACTAACAGACAGACCATTAGGAGGCTATTTAAATTGTGAAAAAACATGTGTATTCCCCCAAGTAGGAAAAGGGATGTTTATGCATAACATATTCTATTTATAGTAATAGAGTTACAGTTCTCATGCTCCTAGAAAAATCAAGAGGAAACAGAACATTAATAAAGATGCTAAGGACAAAAAGTGAAAGTTCCGTTTCCCTAATTAAATTACCAATAAACCTACTTGTTAAATTTTGTTTCTCTAGAATTTGGAACTTTTCTAATTAAGGTGCAAATTGTAGCAGTCATGTGTTTATTTTTATTTTTTTGCGGTACCAGGGATCAAACTCAGGACCTTGAGCTTGCCAGGCAAGCACTTATACCGTTGAGCTATATCCCTGACCCCTTCACTAAGAAACATTTGTTTTTTTTAGGGAAGGGTCTACAGTGTGTTCAGGGTCTCACTAGTAGATCGGACTTGTAGTGATCCACCTGTTTACAGCCTCCCAAGAGCTGGGATTACAGGCATGCACCACCATGCCCAGTCTTAACTGCCATCTCAACACGAACCCAGAGTGGGGCCAGCACAGCAGGCCCAGGCATTGAACCCCTATCCCTGCACCTGCTTGCAGGCACTTTAATCTGCTGAGCTATTTGGCCAACCCTTTCACTAGGAAACTTTAAAATCCAGAGTCTACATACTAATTTGTATTATAAATTTTATAGTGAGGGGAACAATGTAACATGAGGGTTAGCCTTATCACATGAATGTAAGAATATATATTCTTATAATCTTTTAAGTTATAATAGAAACACTAGCATAGTTACCCTAAGGCATGAGTTCTAGTATCAATTTTTCTACTAACTATATATGGGACTGTGTGTAAGTCTTTAAACTTTTGGTAAAGTAAAAGAGCTAGTAAATGTACCTTAAGCTCTTTTTCACCAATTTCTGCTTCTAAGGCCTATATGCAAATAGTTTCTATAGACAGAAACAATTTTGGGGTTATTTTGATTTTTATTTTGTTTCGCAGTACTGAGAGCAGTTAGCTACATTCTCAGGCATTTGGTTTCTTAATTTTAAATACATCTCATTAAGGTCCTTATATTGTCCTCAAATTTGTAGTTGTTTTGCCTTAGCCTCACAAACAGTCGGGCTTATAGTGGTATGCTACCATCTCCAGGTCCTAGATGTTGCTATTGGCCACACATACTTATAGTGATTATTTGATGAAATAATTCTCAAGGTTAATAGTTTTTGTACATATCAAATCATTTTTAATTTGAAAAAGAGACATTTTTCACAATGTTGTTGTTCAGTAAATGAAAAAAGTAGAATTAAGATTTTATAATTTATACATTCCAATTTTCCTCTGCCAGAACTATTAGGAGTCACTTAACACTGAGCATGAACAAAAACAAATAAAGTGTACATGAGGAAAAGATAATGAGAAATTAGAAGAGGATTTATTTTAGAATATACATTATTTTGTGCAACATCTTGCAAATGTGTTCCCTAAGTACAATAGTCTTAGTTTGCTCAAGGTGCTATAAAAATACCACAAATTGGGTAAATTGTAAACAAGAGAAGTGTATTCCTCATAGCTCTGGAAGTTGGAAAACCCAAAATCAAAAGCACCAGAAGGATCTGCAGAGAGCTGTTTCCTCACAGACAGTAACCTATTTCTGTGTTCTCACATGACAGAAGGGCAAACAAGCTCTCAGACCACTTTATAAAGGCCCTAAGGGAGCCACATTCAGATCATAGTAGCAATGATATTTAATTGTATTTTATAAATGAACATGGTCAAGCCAATATGAAAATAATTTATTGATAGAACAATTGACCATGAAGAACATCTTTGTGTCATCTCTAAAACTGAGCCTGAAAGTAATGTTCTTTGTCTTTGATTTTAAACCATTTTATTTTCACAGATAATGAAAATTACAGAACATAATCATAATCATTTTTCTTTTGGCTTCCAGGAAGTTCAGAGCTAAATTTAATTCTGAGTAACAGTAATTATACCTAATTAAGGTATCTGCAATGTTGTCTAAAAGTTTTCTTCTGTTAGTCTGACTTTATTGATCTTTTGTTGTAAACTTTCTGGGAAGTACTTAGGGGATAAATTCATTCTTGCACGCAGAAAAGGAAGGAAGGGCTGGGGGAGGGAGAGAGGGAAGGGAAGGAAGAAGCAAGGAAGGGAGGGAGCGAGGCTTGAAAGACCTGCCTGTAGGCTGCTCATTCACACAGTTTAGATAAGAGGAGGAAGGTTGAATAGTCCTTCCAGAACTTAAGTCTGCCATAATAACATAGAAAAATAGAACAAAGATAGCTATCTGGTTACGGTGTTAATGACATGTATCCATATTCTGTTTAAATGCAGCAGACAAATGTTTATACATGTGAAAATTAGAAGATTCCTTAAAATAATGATCTAAAAATTAATTAGAAATAAATTAGCATTGAGTAATTATTTCCATTAAAAACACTGCTATTGTTCAAGAGAAATTAGAAGTGCTAACTATATATAGAACATAGAGAACATTTCAAAAGCTAAAATTCATCACAGGACTGTCTGGCTACAATACTGTATATGGTTAGATTTCTAAATTTCTGTGTAAAAATATGTAATTGTTTATTACTACATTTTTTACTTTTTGTTTCTTTTTTCACATGCTGTAGGAATTTAGAGTTTAACATATCAATACTTGATGGAAAATACCTGTTTCATGTTATGTCTAAGATGTTTGATATTCAGATAGTGAGGTTAAGCTCAACTGCCTATGTTATAGGGTAATAATATCATTAAGCTTCTCTTCTGGAGGGTTAACAACTTAAGTTTGCAGACCAAAAATTAGAAAAAAGAAGGGATGCAAGGATAGCCAACATTTTGGCCCTAGCCATTCATGGTCAGTGAGGACTGAGGACATAAACGAACCTGTACTGAAACATTGTGCAACTCAGTTGTGTCCCAAATTTTCTGATCAAGGAGATTATGGTGCCACAGAGGAAAGTGATAAGTGATGTAGAGTGTATGTAAGGACAGTCACACTGAGAGAAAACATTTTCTCATGCTTTCACAGAGGTCAAGTTGGCCAAGCAATGTCTGTGACTCATTCACATTGCTGACACAGACTAAGGTTCTACAAACTGCAGTACAGGGCTTCAGGGTAAATCCTGAGGGGATCTGACTGACCTTATCAGATACAAAAGTTACATTTCTTGTTATATAGGTCTTGCTTTATCTTGGTCTTAACCATCCAGCAGAAAGGTTAAAAAAAAAAAAACCCAAAAAACGAGGTATAAGGGGTGAAGCCATATTGGTATGCTGGGCTGTAAAGGGCTCAGGTGAACAACTTCTGACATTGCCAGTCCTGCGGATGACCCACTACTATTACGGACTACTGGACTATATTGGAACATTTTGCTGAATTCATGCACCTACAATATTTAAATGACAAAGGAATACCCTTCTCTGACAAAACTAAACAAAAAAGGGGGATACAAATGAATGACCATTTTGTATCTGTATATAGAAAATAGGATAGATGTACAGCTACTTTCTCTTAATTCAGTGAGAAGAAAGATTTGTACTAATAGTGTTTGGACATAATATCATGTCAGAATCTTGTACTATGCATAACCACTAAGAAGATAACAATATGCAATGTATTAATTATTGAAACACTCCTACTAATCGATTTTGAAACTGTCTCATTGCTATTTGCTTCTCAATAAAATTATTTTTTAAAAAAGCTAAAATTCTGTAACTGCAGCCATCACTGGATTGCAGAAAGAAATGGGAAATTTTTATAGAAAACATGATAAAACATTTTTCAAAAGGCAACCCCTGGAAACTCTATGAAATAAAACATTTTAACAGTTTTACTAAAAATAAGCTCTACATATACCAAAAAATCTTTTTATTTCAGTTGCAAAAGATGAACAACAAACAAGGTCTAAAAATAACAAAGCTTTAAGTAAAATAAATAACATTCTTGTTATCTAGATTCATGAGGCAAATTTCTTGATTTACTTTCAGAATGGAATACTGGGGTAAGGAGGGAGAATAGATATGTGGAAATTGCAAAGAGTTTAAAAAAACGCAGGCAAAAAATAGCAAATAAGCTATTGATGAAAACTGACAGATAGATAAGCGGGACATTGTTTAAAAGTAACCTCTATTGAAAATTATAGGCATCATCCTTAGTCTTGGTCTCATTACCTTTCATCTTGAGTATTCTGAGGATTATGCAAACACATGCGTTTGAACCACATTAAAGCTATCTATCTATTCAAAGAAAATAGAACATCTAGCTCGTGAGCATGAGAGGTGGCATAACTACCTTCTAATTCACTCCTTCAGCTAAAGATAACATTATGTATTTGCTCTAGGAATGTTGTCCATGAACCTGATATTTTTCATTTGAAATGAAGTTATTTTCAATTTAATCAAGGGATTTCTGATTAAGTAATATTACAATAAATATGAAATGCAAGATATTTCAAAAAGTGGAAAAATACATATTTAGTTTACCAACTTTAAAAGATAGTGCCATTGTTTTTTTGCCATTGTTTAAGTAGGGACACATGTGTTTATCAATGTGTACAAAATGAAGTAGCCTAGCCTGGCTTTGACATGTGAAATTGCACCCATCAAAATGTACTGTTCGGAATGTTCAATTTCTTTTATAGGCATCATGCATTATATAGCTAACTCTCAATTATGTAGACTAATGGAGAGTAACAGTGGCAAGGCTAATTTAAAACAGCAAATAGTCCAGAAATTATTTATGTAGATGTGGAAAGCCATTTTAAACCCAAAATTACCTCTGAGGTATTAATCACTATTCAGGAAGATTAGAAACTGAGTAGGCACCAGACATCCTGAGGACTGAGGAAACTTTCTTTTTGATTCTTCATAGCATTATTTCTTCAGCTTCTAGAACTGGAGGAGCTAGAAAGTACCCAGCCATTATCCTTTTCTAGATAGGAAAGTTTAGGAATACAAAGGTCAGAAAGTGCCTCAGAGGACAGCTTGCAAAACACATTTCTTATACAACCTCACATTTTTTTCACTGGGGAATTAATTACCTACCTTTTTTAAAGACTGAAGCTGCATTCACTTCTATTCTAATAAATAGATGCTCATCTATAGAAAAGTACATTAATTGAGAAATTGCCTAGATTAAATGAATGCTAATAGGAGGGAAATAAATGAAAACTTATATATTACACACTGAAAACCAACTGCAAGGTTCTGATAAATATTTTTAAACTGTGTGTGGTGGTTTCCACCTGAAATCCCAGCACTCTGAAGGTTGTGACAGGAGGATCCACGTAAGTTGGAGGATATATACCAACATGTTTTTCAGGAGGGATTAATGAAATGTCAAGCTCTTCTAAGAACTCTTCACCCATTGATTTTGAAAAATATTTCTATGTTATTCCTTTATATTAGTTTTAGAGCTACATTTGACTGGAGAGATGGACTTTAGATTTACAGGAGAAACTGATTTAAAAATCAAGAACTCAGTATTTATATGTTTACCTTATCATAATACTGTGTCTTACTAAAAATATGAGATAATAGAATAGAACAAAAGAAGCAAAAAAAAGAGAGAGAGAAGCTCTACTGAGCACTTAGAATTCATGCCAAGTTGCATGGCAGTGAGCAGGCCTTTTCATCCATTTAGAGACAGAGATGAGCTTGGTAGTATTCTGGCCCTGAAGAAGCCTATTTTGATTTATCATAAAAGATCACATTCCCAATGCCAGGGGCAGCAGGAATTCACCCATCATTACGGTGCCATTCATTTTCAGAGCCACCTGATTTTGCAGGTGAGTAGTGCTATCTCCACAGACTTCTACTTTTGCAGCTAGCACTTGCTTACCCTGTAAGAGACACCTATTCCGGGTTCTGATGAATATCAGCTTCGGGAGGTTTAGCTTAGCATTTGGCTCTATGTAACATGATTTTATGCTTCTGACATCAGCCATATGTCCAACCTTGGAAAAATTACATTTTTCCCTGCAGGGTTTCCTTTAATAAAAACAGGGCTATAGGAATGTGGAACTAATGTTTGTAAATAGATTTTTAAAAACCATAAGTATATTGCTTTCTGAGAAACTCATCAAAGCCTCCGCTGTTCAATGATTGAAGTTTCTCAGATTAGATCAATGATTTAAAACTATATATATATATATATATATATATATATATATATATATCCCCCTTTTTGTGACACTAGGTATTAAACCCATGGCCTTTGCACTAAGCTAAATCTCTACCATTTGTTTTGTTTTTTGACAGGGTCTTGCTAAATTGCCCAGGATGAGCTTGAACTTGCCATCGTCCCACTTCAACACATTTTAGTACCAATTAATAGAAATGTTATTATGATTTTTTTGTTTCTATTTTTTTTCTTTTTTTGGTGGAACCAGGGATTGAACTCAGCCCCTTTTGCTTGCCAGGGAGGATCTTATTCTACTGAGCCAACTCCCTGGACCCCTATAGTTTTTCTTCTGAAAAAGATACATTTTTCTCTCCTCTCTTTTTGGTCCTACAAATGATCTTATTCTTAGTGATAAAAGTACGTAAGTTATACATCATTGCTATATTTTATGAAAGTTGTGAGACCCATAACTGCTCATCTTTATTATTTTGCTGACAAGAAAAAATTAGAACCAAGAAAGGATGTTGAGATCTTCAAGTCATTGCTTTTTTTCTTTAAACAATGAAACAAATTTTAAAAAATTGAAATTAGAATGAGATTCATTGTCTAACCATAAATGCATACATTTATGAAGTTCAAATATTCTGAAATAATTTATTCTGTGTTACTTAAAATTATTAGAGTGAAATAAGTTTGAATGTTTCTTCTGGTAGAATCAGTATGGAAGAACACACAGAAAAAAATCTAAAACAAACAAAAGGTAACAGATAATGGATAGGGTAATTAGCTCGATTATAAAATGAATTTTACAATGTACCTCCATAGGAAACATCATGATGCCTACTTTGTATATATACAATTTTATTGATCAATTATACCTCAATATAGCTGAAAAGGAAAGATATGGAACTGATTCCAATTCTGTATTATTGTGAATGTGTAAAATGGAACATAAAAGGAAAATAACCAGTAGTAAATTCACAGAGGCATAGCAAAGTGTTTAACTAGAGAATTATCTAACAAGAGATGGCATCGTATTTGTAAGCTAAACAAACCATTCCTCTTCCTCTGTGAAGACATTTTTGTTATTGTTGTTCTTGTTGTATTTTTTAGGGAAGGGTCTACAGGGTGTTCAGGGTCTCACTACTATATCAGACTCAATAGTTATCTGCGTGTTTACAGCCTCCCAAGAGCTGGGATTACAGGTGCATGCCACCACGCCCAGTCTCATTTGCGATCTCAGAGCGCCCTGGGGTGGGGCCAACACAGCAGGCTTGGGGATCAAACCTCTGGCCCCTGTGCCTGCTTGCAGGTGCTTGACTCTGCTGAGCTATTTGGCCAGCCCTTGTGAAGACTTCTTCGAATAGCATAGCTATAGTGATCTAGTCCTTCTCTGAGGTCCCATTGCCACAAAAGCTATAATTTATTGCATAAAAATGCAACACATGGTGTAATGATGAACTGAGATTCATTTTGGAAATCTCAGGATATTTAGGAACTTATGAAATCATATTTACATATATTTTGTGTAAACTTATTTTATTTGTGAGTTGTCATTCCCCAAGAAAAGGAGAATGTTTTCTCCCTTTATGTTGCTAATAACAATAATCTCATAATATTTTCTTCATAAATATCTACTGATTAGGTTCTTTTGGGCTATTTTATATGTGTAAGTATAATATTTTACAAATGGAGTTCACTAATCTAGAACTTTTTCAGAATGAGAAGCCCACTTTTGATTTCATTAACAATGGATTTGGAACATACTACCCCAGAATTTGTCAACTTTTCATCTCAGAGAACAGCAGAAACAAGGTTCCTCTCACCTTGCCTTAGCTCTATTTCCCTGAAGCAGGCTATAAAAATCTTACTTTCAGAGGCTTTCTTCTTATACCCAGAGGAATAGAACCTCATTTTCTCTAACGACACTAGGATGCTAAAACAAAACAAAAAAAAAATCTGAATAAAGAAGCTTTGCTAAGTACTCCCAGTTTTTTTTTATCATAAAATTACAAACTTTGTCCAATCATCCTTCACCACAACTATCTGCTTCATTACCAAACATTAGCACAAAAATTCTCAAGTTTCCTTGTTTCTTTAGGTGTTCTTTTCTTTACAGTCTCCTATGTGATCTTCTACTTATATTAAATAAATATGTGTGCTTTTCTTTTACTAATCAGTCTTCTCTGTTAAGGAGCCCTGGATCATATAGAGGCACTGGGATGGAGAAAGGGCATGGAGTGGAAAACTTTGCTACTCAGGGTTTGGAAAAGGGAATTACACAATCCTTTTTATCAGCATTAACTGTGATTCTTCAAATTCAACTCCTAGATCCCTCACAAGTTGCCCCTTCTCTTTTACTCTACTGTGTTGTTATGGGTTATATATCTAGATGTCCCCCACAAAGCCTCATGTGCTCATGGGTAGGCCTTTGCGAAGTGGTTGGATCATGGGTGTACAATACAAGATTTATGGTGTGATAACTGGATTAGTGCACTGCTTGGCTTAGCTTAGTTGTAGGTGGGGATGATGGGACACCCAACTCTAGATGTGGGGAAACCAGCCAATAGGTGTGCAGCCTGGATGGGATCGAAACAGAAAGGCAGGCTCATTGCTGACTGACTCCAGTTTACCAGAGCACATGCTGTTTTTCCTCTGCCATGCTGCACTGACTTGAAGCCAGCCAACCACCGACGGAAACTTACACAAACTGTAAGTTAAAGGGGAGGCGAAATAACTTGGTGAGCTAAGCATCTGCATGAAAAGCGCTAGGACCAGGGTTCAATCCCTGGTACCTCACGACATGCTGGCCTCGTACCAAACTGGCCACTGAGACCGGATGTGGTGGCGCACGCCTGTAATCCCAGACTTGGTGAGGATCACTATGAGTCTAAGCTGGGTAGTAAGACCCTGTACCAAATAACTAGCTAAATAAATATATTTTAAAAGAATTTTATTTAAAAAGCACTGTGAGCTAAAATTAAGCCTTTCCTCCTTTAACATGTAAGTGTTGGGTATTTTGCCCCAGGCATGAGAAAGTAACTACGACCTGTATACACTTCTACCCATCCTAATATGCCATCATTTTCAAAGGGTATATGCTTTGTTAGAGAATTAAGTACACTTATAGCTTTATTTATGAAAGGTTGCCTTAATATTACTCACTTCTGAGTCTAACGCTAAAGATTTTCTATTTCGGTGTAAAATAAAATGACTACCCAAATTCAAGCTCTCCAACAACACAAAAGTAGAGAACTCAAGCCTAAAAACTCACTAAAACACTAAATCCTAATTCATTGTTTTAACTGTCATACATACAAAATGATCTCTTATGAAATAACCTTCATTTTATAAGTTTTTCAGAATCAAATATAATTATGATTATCTCTTATAAGGAGGCTAGATATTGGTACTGTATCATGAAATAAAGTTGTATTAAGGTATTAAGCCATTATCACATATCAGAATATCATGTCTTGACAAATACATAATGTTTAAATTTTCTCTCTAAAAAGCTATATGAGGCAAGATGCTTAACAGAAATATTCTTTGAAATACAATATTTTTAATGTATTACATAGAAATATTTGTCTTTATGTGATACTGGAGTATGGATTCCATTAATGCTTTATTCATTCATTTCAAAGACATTCAATGAACATATATTATATCTAAGTATTGTGTAAATAACAAAGATGGATTACTATTCCAAATGAAATAGCTTTATAAATAGAACTTAGGCTCTCTAACAGGAAAGACATTTTTTTCAGTGTAGTTGGGTATTACATCCCTCTCATCTAAAATATAGCCCACCTATCTTTTCCTTTTTTTTTTTTTCTCGCAGAACCAGGGATTGAACTCAGACCCTTGCGCTTGCCAGGGAAGCGCTTATCCTACTGAGCCATCTCCTCGGCCCTATCTTTTCCTTGTAAAGGGCCAAGTGACAAATATATCAGGCTTTCTGAGTCAGTTATGTTTTGTGTTGCATATTCTTTGTTTTTATAACCCTTTAAGGGGGCTGGGGAGATAGCTCAGTAGAATAAGTGCTTGCCTGGCAAGCACAAGGGCCTGAGTTCAATCTCCGGTTCCGCAAAAAAAAAAAAAAAAAAAAAAATAAATAAATAAATTAATTAAAAAATAAATAAAATAACCCTTTAAAACTATAAACATCAGTCTTAGCTCTAACGTACAAATTGGATGCAGCCCACTAACTATTGTTTACCAATCCCTGACCTAGATCAAAGCACAGCATTAATAAGAACATATTGAATATGTGATAAAATGAATACATGTATTCAGTGAAAGAGTTCAATCTTTCCAATGTATAGGTAATGTAGAAATGACAAAAATGGCACAGTTCATGCCCTGCAAGAACTAATGGATAAGGAAAGGAGACAAATTAACTATATTTGGAATTAATGATAGTCAAGGTTAGAAGACTCAGAGGAGAATAAAGTTGAAATGATCCATAATATGACATTTGAGCTGACTCTTAGATAAACTTGTAATGAAAAAGAGTTCGGATAAGTTCTAGGTGGGAATCAATACTAATGACTTGAATTAGAAAGCCAATTTTGGAACTCATGGATAAAATATGTTGTCATTTCTGTACCTCCTAGAAAATATAAACCTAGAAAGAGTTATAACACATGCTAAGGTTAAAATTTTACTCTTCAATCCACCATGTTGAAAAAGGCACTGGAAAGCCAGAAATACTATTCTTATTAAAGAGGCTACTGTTCTTTGGAAGAATTTGATTAAGTTCTGTGGCCTGGTTTTGGTAACATACAAATGACACTGTTAATGATATGAGGTAACCAAGGACTGTAGTCATTACAAATATTTGAAGGCTGGCTATTAACCATATTGAAAGCAATTTAGCCTCCAATTAATGAAGTACTGGCAAATATATGGAGCCACATTGGTTCAAAAATTCACTTAATGTGTGATAAATATGAAAGACAAATGAGAGACTCCCTGAGTGATCTTGACAATAGCATTTTGATAGAAAATTATGTGAAATTTTTAATATATAAGTACAGGTAGAGCATTGGCTTTAAATAGTTGTTCATTTAGACTGTAACAGATATGACAGACTTTTAAAAAATCCTACAGTTTACTGTAAAGACAAATTTGAATATTCCAGGATTATACTGTTTTTTTAAAAAAGCCTTACCTCATTTCCATGCTTTATTGATCACCATCGGAGAACTGATCTTTCTTTATGAAGTACTGCATATGTTCATTTTTTTACATAATATCCAAATTGATTTAAAAGGTGATGGCTGCTCCCTTTCTGCAAACTCCAAATTCCTCATTTGCACAAAAGAAGTTGTTCAATTCCTGTTTTCCCTCAACCCCAGGTTCATCTGCACAATCCAGTGTTTTGTAATCTTTCACAAAAAGCCCTTGCTTTCTGTTTTCAGATGTCTTTGCTAATGTGATTTCTGAGTCTTTGACCATCACTCCCACATTTTTCATGATGATGGATGACCTTTCCTTCATTTATTACCCCCTGTTCAAAATTACCATTGTCAGCAGCATGGCCTACATGACTAGTGTCATATCTCACAAGCAAGATAATTCTGAAGTGGTCATGGCATACAAAAGAAAGGGCAGCATCAGTCACACAAAGACCTGTTTTACAATGGCAGAATCATGAACTCTTTAAATACAAAGTATAACTGTAGGAAATTTAAAAATATAATTGTCCATTCATTTTTTGATTGATCAAGATGATCATTTTCTATCGATCTTCCAGATTTTCAATTAGAAAAGAAAATACAATGAGTTTTCTGGCATTTCAGTAATTGAACTACAGTTCTGACTTACGTTTTTTATAGTCATTTTGTCTTTTCTGACCTATGTTTATTACAGTATACATTTTATGCTCTGTGCATGTGTCTATTATAAATTTACTCTTGAAAAAAATAAAAAAGTAAAATAAATTTACTTTTAGAGACACACTTACTTAAAAATTAAATTTACTAGCCATATGTGGTAGTACATGCCTGTAATCCTGGCACTCTGGAGGCTGAAGTAGGAGGATCACTTTGAGATTGAGGCCAGTCCAGGCTATGTAGTAAGTTTGAGGACAGCCTCAACTATATAGCAAGACCCTGCCTCAAACAATCAATAAAACAAACAAACATCAAACTAATTTAAATTTATGAAAACAACGATGATAGTGGTCCCAAATTCATCCTCTGGAAACACTAAAACCTGGAAAATCTCAAATTAGTATTTTTTTGGTATTACTAAACGTTTTGGGGTTTAAAATATGCATTAAATTTAGATTTGTTCCTTTCTATTTTACCTGTTATCATTTCTGACACAGAAGCAGTAGAAGTAGGTTGACTAGTGTTATTGTTCATGTGAAAGAAACAGGAAGTACAGGATCTGCTTCTCAAAAGCAACTCAAAACAAGCAAACAAACAAACAAAAAAAAAGCAACTCTAGTGAGCAATAACTTATTTATCAGACACTTATATGGAGGCCAAAAACACATCTAGGATACTTGCTTGGTGGCTGACTTACATGCAAAGGACATTTGCGAGCTAATGGTATTATAATCCTCATGTGCTACTACACCAAAAACAAAAACAAAAACCCAGAAAGAGAGTTTGAAGAGAGCAGAAAGTAAAAAAAAAAATCTACTTATGTAACATATTTTTAAAAATATCATTGGTTTGAGATAATCAATAATTGGGCAGATAGAATTATGACAGGCTTATATCCCACATTTCATTAGATAAGAAGAAAAATCAGAAAAAAAACCAATAAAAGGAAATATCTGGGAAGACAAAGCAGACAATGATACAGGATTTTTCTCCTTCAAGTCAAAACTCTATGATGTGGTTTAGCTAAGATAGAAGACACTGCAAGGAACTTAAGATGTGTTTGTAGTTAAATAACAGAAATATTATCATTATCAGAAATGTTATCATAAACATATTTCGCATTTTCCAAGAATTGAACATAAAATGTAGTTAACGATAAAACTACACTGAACATAAACTTTTTTTTTCATTGATTCAAAATGTACTCTGGGGCATTATCTTGACTTAGGATCATCATTAGACATGCCAGTCATTACTGTGTTGGTGCTATGTAAATATGCTAGATAACAAAGTGCTTCCATTTAATATGAAGCTCTTAAACACAGCTAAAGCTATTTTGAAAACAAAACATTTTCAAGGACATTACATAAAATTATATGTATGGGGGCTGGCGAGATAGCTCAGCCACCTAAAGCACCTGTTGAGGCAAGCTTAGGCAAGCACAGGGACCGTGGTTTGATTCCCTACACCACATGCCATACCAGCCCCAACCCCAGGGTGGGCTGAGCTGGCCACAGAAAAAACAAACAAAAAAACTGTTTCATTGCTATTTGTTTCCCAATAAAATTAATTTTAAAATTATATACATGGCAGTTTGTCCTATTTTTCCATAAAATTATTATTAATTATTTTAACCTTTATTATTTTGTGTGATTCTTTCATTTTTAATTTTT